>NC_045426.1:531607817-531887817 GCF_902635505.1 Sarcophilus harrisii | reverse complement strand
GGGACCATGGTAACACTGTGCATACTCACATTGTAGGGACAAGACCAGACCAGCAGGCTTTGCTGCATACTGATATTTTCAATTATATTTAATTATGGTTAATATATAAAAGAGTCAATGCTGCGTTTGAGTTGGCAGCGCTGCTCCTTTAACTCAGCCGGTGCATTTGTACATATTAAAAACATTACACAGCGGGGGCTATAATTTCACATGCTGCCATCACTAGACCACTAGAGCAAAACACAAAAGAGCCAGCACGACATGCTGGGGTGTGTCATGTAAACCAGAAGTCGTGCCTTGAGTCTGTCCCATGTGGGCAAGTGTCTCCAAAAGAAACTGCAGCCCTTGCAAAAATCTGAATACCCCCCTGAAAAATAAATAACCTTAATAGTATACAGTATGATACCAATTATTTAGCCCAATCCAGATTATCCTGGCATTTTATATTGACATTATACAAGTCAGCCAATGAGATGGTAGACTAAAGGGTCTATTCTCTCAATGTGTGTGATTATCTGCCATTATTGGTAATGGAAGCGGCATGCATATTGAGAGAAGAATATACCCTTCTATGAAGAAAGCTTCATTTGGGGAGTTGACAATGTATAATTCTTTTCATTCTCTCCATTACTGTATTTCTTTTAAATTATTTCATATGGGCAAGTAGGGTAGATGTCACCTAGATAGACATGTTCCTCCCTCTCCAACCCCCTATCCTCCAAACCTCCCCCAATACTTGGCATCCGTTTTGGATTTTTAGTATTTCTGTCTTTAACAAATCTCCACTTGCCTTCTTCTCTTACTCTTTTCCAGAAATGCAAGGAGTAATTGATGACAGAGACATACAGTGTTTTCCCTTTCTTCTGTTGTTTGCCCAAAGAAATAAAAGGAAAAGAGGAGGGGGAAAATTGGACTTACCTGTGAATTTGGAAGTCTAACTTGCATTGGCTGGGTTGCCATGCCAAATTAGGGATACAATCTCATAAGCCTTGGCAGAGCCATTTTGGGCAAAAGCCACTAATACCTGAATGCCAATTCCATGCAATTGGAGAGGTCTCTTTTGCTTTCTTTCCTTTTCAATAAGATAATATTTTTAGAGCTTAACTCTTGACTAGGATAGACAGAAGTTGGAAATGTGAATTACTACATAGAGGTTGGTGGTAGCATTTTCACACAAGACTTGGATAAGCAGGAAACAATTCCCTTTAACCCCATGAGAGCCCAGATATTATGTTTGTCATTTAGACTTCACTAGAGAGCAAAGTATGAATTATATGGCCAACAAACTGTAGGGGTAGCAGTTTCCTTGGATGGTAATTGTGAGTCCATACATTGCTGAAGTCAATAATAGCATTTTCTTTGAGCCAGTCTGAATAGCCAAAGGGCCTTGACTCATACTAATTTAAGCAGAACAAAACTTGATTAGAGCAGCCCTTAGAAACAGGTTTACATTTACTATCAATACATAAAAATCACTGGACTTTATCTTACATAAGGTATGGCCACCATCAAACTTATCACATCTAGTATGAAATTATTTCATATGGACTAATTATATGCCATTTCCAATTAACATGAAAAATCTGACTTTGAGAGGACAAAGGAGGCAACATGGTGTAGTGGATAGAGTGTTGGATTTATCTTATGATGACCTTGTTCAAATCTTGCTCACTCTTTACATGTGACTTTGGATAAATTGCATAACCTCTGAATTTAATGTTCCTCATCTATAAAATAAAAGGGCACCAAATCTATGATCCTGTTTACAAAGGGAAAGTTTTTCTAAATTATTTCTTAGCCTTCTCTTTGCTAAGAAGCATTAAATTCCAGTCAAAATAAATATTTTAATTATTCATTGTTCCCTATTAAAGTACTGCCATCTCTATGGATTGTAGAAATATTTTGTTTAGGAAATATCTTCTAATGATGCAACTGCTAAGTATAATTTCTAAGATCTCACAGGATTTTACATTTACCCCTACTTTTCTTAGATGATGCCTTTGCTGGTTAGGAAAAATGGCTAAGAATTCAGAAAAGGAGAAATAATAGTAGAATAATAAATGGTAGAATAATAGTGTGGTAGAAAGAAATGAAAACAACAATAAAACAAAAATCACACTATTACATTTTGCTCTTTTTTCTTTCCATCATATCTTGAAGTCCGGCTTTGATTCAATCTAATATCTACTCTTTTCTGATCATGAGTGATTCAGCTACTATTCTTTCATATAAATCTTAATAGACATCCCATGACATGCTCAAAGAAATAATTTTTGGTACCTCATTTTTTCAGAGATAATATTCCTTTTTTATTTCTAATTTATCTTAACAAAAAAGAAAGTCAGACTACTTAGTTCTCTAACCTTTTTATCTTTCATTCTGCAAGAAAACAACTCTAGCTATTCTATAGGTGAAAAATAGACCTGGGGAAAAAAAAGGCATCTAACAAACAATTAAGCATAATCTTCAGGGAAATGCTTCTCATACATATTGTTATTCCCTTTTCAGAAAGGTTGAACAGAAAACATAGTATGTGATGTCTTGGCATTCATTCTAGCAATTTGTACATATAGGTCTCATGTTAAATAAAACTGTGAAATTCCAAGTTCTAGGTCTACATCTATAATCAATAAGATCAATAAGAACTATATAATTTCAGTATCTTTTCACATAAATTTATTTAACTGTTTCTATAGGGTTCACCTCAGTTACATTATATAACTTCCATGAGAAGTTCTTAAAGAAAATATTTCTGTAAATTAAGCAGTTTGTTTTCTTTTTCTTTCTTTAAAGGTACCGTACTTGTTCTCATATTCTCATGTCTCAAAACCACAGCCTTCATTTAGTGTGTCTAATTATTTACTAGTTAATTTCATTCTCTGGATTGAAATAATCCAAATTAATTATTAATTATTTCTGACTTTTAGTATCTTTTCCATGTTTGGGTTTAACTTTCTTTGTATGTGGTATACTCTGTAACACCTTTCTATTGTAGGTTATGACACGGACCAGGAATATATTTGTCATTTAAAATATTCCTACCCATTCCCCAAATTGAAGTTTTTAGCTGAAAAACTCTCCGAAGAGCATGAATAACATGAAGCAGCTAACACTTGGAAACATTGTACTGCCTTTTTCTCTGTCCTTGTCTCCCCCCTGCTCAAATAAAGCAGGCAGGTGCAAGTTATAGGAGTTACCGATTATTTATGGCTTTTAGATACTTTGTAGGTTTAGCTGGTGAGAAAAGTTTTATTCCACTCACATGAACAAAACCCACCCAACTGTCTAGGCTGATTAAATTCACATTGTTGCATGAGCACATGGCAGGCAGGATGAAAATTATGAAATCTCAGCGCCTGTGCCATGGCAACTGAGCAAACAGCTCATGGGAAGAATGGGAATAATAGAAAATAGCAATATTTCTCTTTGTGTTTTCCCTCTTGACAGTTTTATCCTCACATCTGCCTGATGTCCAGTGCACAAGGAGAGAGCTAGTCGTCTGCAGAGACGCTCTCTTGTCCTTTTTGCTTTCCCTTTACTCACTGAGAAGACTGGAAGGGAATCCATGGTCTTTTAAGATTTTAAAGAACTCAGTTAAGTAAAGTTTAGGGAAAGTTTGTTTCCTTTCTTCAGAGGAACTGAAGATGGGAAGGCTTGGGAGTAATGTCCAAATAGTTGTGATCAGCATATCAACATTTTAAAATAAGCCCAATGTTATTATTAGTCTTTATTTACTGCACTCCATAGATCATAAACTAGAGCTCAGTTGTATCACACACACACAGTATTTTACATGTACTTGTCTCAAAGTATTTGATAAAGAAGTGCATTTTTTATGATCAGGAAAACTGAAGTTTGAAGGTAAGAGCCAGAGGCTCTGGGGTGCAGTAGAAAGAATGTTAAGCCTGGAATTAAGACCCAACATTTAACAACAATGGGTGAATACAGATAACTTCTTAAGCTCTTTGAACTCCATGATGTTCATTGTGGCCAGGATACTAGTAGTCTTGGGGAGGCTTCTTTTGCTACCTCTCATCCCTATTCCCTGTCAGATATACACCCTCCCCTCTACACACACACATGCTATCACAACACCCACAAGAGTTATTATGAATTAAGAAGTAAGGGTAAAAGCTTGAAGATATTTTAAGTTAACTTCGCTCTTGGGCCAATTGATTTTGAGTCCTTATTATGGCCTTTTAGGCAGGAATATACTATAGTTTTAGGTTATCAGTTTTCCTGACAACTTCAGGGAATTTCTTTGCCATTTTTTTAAACTTGTGATGTCTTCTAACTGCTTTTATATTGCTGGAGGTTTTATTTATCTATTTATTTATTACTACTTTTAGACACTTACTAATTCTGTGATCCCGGGCAAGTTACTTAATCTGGTTTGCTTAGTTCCTTCTCTGCAAAAAATGAGTTGAAGAAGGAAATGGCAAACCACTTCAGTATCTTTGCAATAAAATTCCAGATGGGATTGAAAACAAGACTGAATTTACTGAAGAACAAAGGGTCACATTTTCACCTGAGAGTTGTTGAATGTTTTTATTAAAGAGATTGTCTATGAAATTCTTTAGGGCCCAATCTGTTGCTCTACCATCTCTAATTCACACCTAGGCCAGCTGGTTAAGATGAGATCTGGTATCGTTCTTTCTTTCTTTCTTTTTTTTTGTGGGGGAGAGCAGAAAGAAGGAACACTTTAATGGTTTTAGAATTCTTATACTCTTTGGATCTTCTACCTCACTGGCCACTTGATGATTTGGACCTATCTGGGTTTTGATGTGATCTATGTTGGTACTATTCATATGACTTTGGAGCTTTAGAAGGGGGGGAGAGAGATAATTTACTGTGTACTTGACACTATCTGTTGGGCAGAAATTAAGACAGGACCTCAAAGGGTAATAAGTAGATAAAATCATACTGTCAGGTGGAGAATTAGGAACATTTCTCTCTAACAATGAGTAAAGAGTGAGACTTACTTGTTACCAGATATAATTTCAGAAGTATGTCAAAGAAGATGATATCATGCTGCTGTAGGTAAACAGTTTTGGCTTGCTTTTGGAAATTCTGTTCAAGGTACAAGAACTGAATAATGCTTGTGATTTTTAGCTTTTTGGGTATACTGAAGAGCTCCAGATTTTATAGATGAAGACTGAACATCTTTCTTTGTATTAGATTACAAACATATTATTCAAATCGAGATAGATAGTTCTGAAGTAGCCTTGTTTTTTTTTTTTTTTTTGAAAGCTGCTTACATGTTGCTTATATATTGGCATTCTAATTTGATCATTCACATTTTTTTATGCAATTCACTGTGTATTATAAATCATCAATGAAGAGTTGAAAGGGATCTTAGATGCTATTGAATCTAACTCCCACCCCATGTTACAGATGAGGCATAGATTGGTTTTAGTGCCTTATAAGTAAATATCTGAGAGAATGTATACTCACTTCAAGACCAGTGCCCTGTTTAATGTTACACATTTTCTTTCAATCTGAAGAGACATTGGCTAAATCTGAGGACACTTGCCTTCTGAATTTCTCCCTGATTTTACTTATAGTAGGAAAATGATTCCTCAAACATATTAAATTCCCTCTTTCTGTGGTTAGTCTATTCATTTTAACCCTATGCAAAGGAGTCTATGTGTGGCCTAGAGTTAGGTCTAGTAGAGGCTGAGAAAGGAAAATTGCTTAGGTAATGATGCTGTATGCACACAAATTCTGGGTGCTGCATAGACCATAGTTTTCATAATTTTTTGTGAGTTATGCCCCATGCCTCAAATGAACAGACTCATCTTTTTGTTTCAGAATCTTTTTTTCTTCAAGGTTCAGATTCATATTGGGTACTATCTACCTCCTCTGTCAAACCTTTCCTGACCTCTTCCCAATGTATTCACTTTCTCCTAATGTGCTTTATTAAATCTTTTTTTTTATCCCTACTTCCCAGTACTCACTACCCTATATAATATTTATCTGTATACTTATCACATCTCCCTCCTACCAATAAAAGGTAAGCTCATTGAGGACAGACAATTTTTTTTGCTTTGTTTTAATTTTTGTATCCTCATGGCCTGGCATAGTACCTTGAACATTTTGTTATTCAATCATTTAAATCATCCCTTACTTTCCATGACCTCATTAGGGGTTTTCTTCAGTAAAAATACTGTAGTAGTTTGAAGTAAATGGCAGCTTTATTAGGACGTAGAATATGTGAAGATGAATAATGGGGGAAAAGGGGTTAAAAGTAGGTTTTAGATTGTACACAGGCTCTCATCACTTTACGTTTAGGCCATTGTAAGGTGGTTGACATTTCTTTCCTAAGTTTCTGCCCACCCACCTCTTCTGACAAAGAGCAGTGACAAGAAGGAAATTATCATCCAATCACAGAGTACATGGCATGGATGGAGGGGATAATGTAAGGTGTTAGAAGACCTGGAAGGAATAGGAAGGGATTTTCATATTTTTTTATTAAAGCTTTGTAATTTTCAAAACATATGCATGGATAATTTTTCGACATAAACCCTTGCAAAACCTTGTGTTCCAATTTCCTCCCTTCCCCCCACTGTCTTCCCTAGGTGGCAAATAATCCAATATATGTTAAACATGGTAAAAATATATGTTAAATCTAATATATGCATACATATTTATACAATTATCTTGCTGCACAAGAAAAAGCAAATCAAAAAAGAAAAACAAATGAGAAACAAGATGCAAGCAAACAACAACAAGAAAGAGTGAAAATGCTATGTTGTGATCCATACTCAGTTCCCACAGTCCTCTCTCTGAGTGTAGATGGCTCTTTTCATCCCAAGATTGTCTGAACTAGTCTAGATCATCTCATTGTTGAGAAGAACCACGTCCATCAGAATTGATTATCATATAATCTTGTTGTCACCATGTTCTGGTTCTGCTCATTTCATTCAGCATCAATTCATGCAAGTTTCTCCAGGCCTCTCTGAAATCGTCCTGTTGATCATTTCTTATAGAACAATAATATTTTATAACATTCATATACCATAACTTATTCATCCATTATCCAGGTGGTGGGTGTCCACTCAGTTTCCAGTTCCTTGCCACTACATAAAGGGATACTACAGACATTTTTGCACATGTGGGGCCCTTTCCTTCCTTTAGGTGCTCTTTGGGATACAGGACCAATAGAAACACTGCTGGATCAAAGGGGTATGCACAGTTTGATAACCCTTTGGGCATAGTTCCAAATTGTAATCCAGAATGGTTGGATCACTTCACAACTCCACCAACAATGTATTAGTGTTCCAGTTTTCCCACATCCCCTCCAGCATTCATCATTATCTTTTCCTGTCACCTTAGCCAATCTGAGAGGGTATGTAGTTGCACCTCAGAGTTGTCTTAATTTGCATTTCTCTGATCAATAGTGATTTAGAGCATCTTTTCATATAACTAGAAATGTTTTAATTTCTTCATCTGAAAATTGTCTGTTCATATCCTTTGACCATATATATCAACTGGAAAATGGCTTGAATTCTTATGAGTTTGAGCCAATTCTCAATATATAATTTTATAAATGAGGCCTTTATAAAAACCTTTGAATGTAAAAATGTTTTTTCCAGTTTATTGCTTCCCTTCTAATCTTGTCTACATTAGTTTTGTTTGTACAAACTCTTTTTAATTCAATATAATCAAAATTATTCATTTTTATTCAATAATGAATTCCAGTTCTTCTTTGGCCACAAATTTAGGAAAAGGGATTTCAAAAGCTAAAAAGAAGAATTTATGTTTCATCCTGGAGGTACAGGCATCTGCTGGAGTTTCTTGAAAAGGGAGACAGGGTCAAATTTGCCCATTAGAAAAATCACTTTCACAGCTAAGCAGAGTACAGACTGCAGTGGGAAGAAATTTATGATAAATTCCCAATTACTTATCAATTGCCAAATTGGTTAACCAAAACATTTAAATGTAACTGGTGAAAATCAAGGGATGAATATATCTTATTATTGTTCAAGCCAAAATATCCACAATATATTCAAAAATGGAAACAATGCAGTGAAATGATCAACGCTTTCATTTTCTATACTTGCTTGTTTTAAGAGCATTTGACATTTTTTGAATAAAAATATTTTGGAATTCTTATAGTCTGATGTTTTTAAAATAAGTTTTATTGAGTTCTGTTCAATCCTGTCTAATCATTTTCTTTTGTCATACTAACACTATCACTAGATGATCAAAATATATAATTTCAGAGACTACAAGCTTCAAAATGTGAATAGAAGAATTGATGAGTTGAAAGACTACTTCCTTCCTTCCCACCCTTCCCTTCCCTTCCTTCCTTCCTACCTACTTTCCTTCCTTCCTTCCTTCTTCCCTTTCTTCCTTCTTTCTTCCTTTCCTTCTTCCCTTCCTTCCTTCTCATAGATACTCTTAAAAGCATTTTTTCCCCCTTTTGCACCTCTAAACCCTCCCAAGATATCTTGGGATTTACTGTTCAGATTTATTTCTTAAGGACCATTCCTGAACCCAAAACCAATTTAATTCTCAGTAGCCACCAACAGATCCTAGGTCAAACCCCAAGTGGACATCATTTGGGTCCTGATAGACTCAGATTGAATATAAATAGCAATGATTTCTGCTTTGGCTAGAAACCCTGAAGGTCTTCAACTCCCAGATTTATTTATTTAGATTTTTTTTGGACTAGGTGAAAGAGTAGATTTTTTTTTTTGCCTCAATTGCTATTTAGTTTTAATCACTGAATAAGTGTGGTCTCAGGCAGACTGAGACCTGTTGAAGACAGGCAGGGCAATTGGTCTATGTTTTGCTGATCAAAGACATATAGGTACTTCTGAAATCACCCAGTAATCCAGATGTTCTACATGAAGTTGTTAATCAGTAACAACTTAGGCAGATGTTAAAAAGAAAGCACAATGATAACATGACTGATTCTCATGAGACCTTCACTAAGGTTCATTCAGTTTAGAGCAAGGAACACAAATGTGTTGTAATACATGATGAATTCAAAAGATATGAGTTCATATTAAATTTTAAAGGAAAAAAGAATAAAAGAGAAATAATTTCACTGAAGAGGAAAAAGGGATATCATTTGAAGAGACTCCATATGACAACAGACTGAAAAAAATCAGAAGATGAAAAAGGGAAGATAATGGAAGATCAATCAATAAGCAATTTTAAGTCAAAAACTATGCTGGGACTGAGATACCAAAACAAAAAAGGGGAAAAAAATTTTGTCTTTAAGGAACTTGCATTTTTTGGGGGTGGAAGACCACACACACAAACACATATATGTGTGTAAATAAATAATATATATGTATATATATATATAACACATGCAGTATATGCAAAGTAGCTGGAGGAATCAGGAAAGGCCTCATGTAGAATGTAATCCTTGAGGTGGAGTTTTTGAGGGATTGCAGTGAAGATACCCAATGGAAAGTCATGGAGATGGGAAATGGAGCAACATGTACGAAGGATGTACAGAGTTTAAGGAAGTGAGTAATTTGTAATATGAAAGGGAAGATAAGGATGAAAAGCTTTAAGTATTAAACTCAGGAATTTATATTTGATCCTTAAAGTAAAGTAAAGGGAGACCACTGGGGTTTATTGAGTTGGGGGAGGTCAATCAGGCAAGTGAAAAGACAAGACCTGCAATTAAAAAAAATTACTTTTTTGTCTATATGTAAAATGGACTGGATGGAGTGGGGAGTTGAGGCAGGAAGATCAATTATTTTAAAGATGATATTGGCCTGACCTAGGGCAATGTTTAAGGGAGTGGAGAGAAGATATAATAAAAGGATGCAGTGGACATAGAAATGACAAAATTTGACAAGTGATTTTATAGATAGGCTGGAAATAAGTATTCAGGGATGACACTGAGGTTCTAAACCTGGATAACTAGAAGGATAGTTGAGGGAACAGATGAAATTAGGACTGGGACTTGAGTAAACTACAAATCTAGAGCTAGCTTAGTCCCCTTTTTATTCAGTTATGATTTTAGTTCAGTGTCTATCGTGAAACTTTATTCAATTGTAGGAATTAGGGGAAAACCTATGTGGCAGGGAAGCCGGATCACCTCTCCCTGCTGTTTAGAAATCCTTAACTAAGGATCTAGGTTAGACTGACTAGAAACCTGTTCAGAGTCTAAGACTGACAAAATTGTATCTCAAGCAAATCATATGTCTTATCTGAAAATTGGCCGCATATTGATCAAATCAGTTATTGTTTCTATGTTCCTTTGATTGTTTACAGATACTTGGGAATGAGACACCTTTTTTTTCTGAATTCAGGGAATTGTACCTGTTCCTTCTTTCCCTCCCAACTTGGAAATTCCCTAATATTTCATACAATCAGAAATCAAATTACTCAGTTTTGTATTGTTTCCTTTTAATTAATTGGTCTCATTTGGTTAACTGTTTTTAATTTATAAAAGTCTGTCTTCAATTGTAGTCAGGGTCCAGTCTTAAGTTGAGGAGATATGGTCTGAGTTTGTTGGGCAATTGCTATGCATTGCTTAATAAATTGATATGTTCAGCAGATTGAACCTCTGTTTACATCTTTCATCTGCCAGATAAAGATGTACTCAATAGAAACTACAAAGTTTGATAGAGCAATGAGTTACAGTTCTAAAAGAATAGTTTCAAGTTTTAAGACTTAAAATGAACTGAGGTTGAAAAAGAAAACTAAGCACAGAAAAAGGTTTTTAAAAGTTTTTCTTGTGTTTCTTGGGAATAAGTTAAAGAAGGAGTAGGAATGAATGAAGTAGATAGAACAATACCCTTTCCCCCTTTTGGTGGCTTTTCTTTTATCGTACAAGGAGTGCAATCCATAAATTGGACAGGACAGAACAAAAATCGAGTTGAAGCCTAAGAAAATAGGGACATTGTAAGACATGATACAACCATTATGAAGAGTTTATGTCATCAGGCATGGATGACATGAATTAAGTTCTTGGACAATGAAAGAACTGATACCTTTCATTTTTGAGCTACCCTCCAAAAAAGAACAAAGTGAAAACTACAAACTTTAGGTCAGTGGGCTTAACTTTGTTTCCTAGGTGGGGTAAGTAGGTGGGAAACAAGAGCATATTATTAAATGTGATTAGTAAATGTTTAAAAAATAAATGTGAAGATCATAAAGAGCCTATTTGAATTCATAAAGTTTATGAAACACCAGATTTATAAATCAGTTAATTATCAAATTTTTATCAAATACTTATTGTCTCTGAGGTATTTTGCTAAATTCTGGGATAATCTTGTTTAATTTTATGATAGTTATTAGGCTGATAGGTCAAGAAAGACTATAGAAATAATTTAATTTTTCACTAGATATTTAATAAAATCTTAAATGTTATTTTTGTGAAAAATACAGAGATATCTTGCATATATCTTACAGAGTAAGATACAATAAAATGCATTTTGAATTGTTTGAATTCCCAAACCAATGAAGCTTTCTAGTGGAGTATCCTACAAATCTGTCCTTAAACTAGTTCTGTTTAACATTAGTATTATTGATTTGGAGAAAAGAATTAATGGCATGATTTATCAAATGTTGATGTTATTGTTTAATTATTTTTCTGTTGTGTCTGACTCTGTGACCATATTTGGGGTTTTCTTGGCAAAGATACTGGAGTGATTTGCCATTTCCTTCTTCAACTTATTTTATAGATGAGGAACTGAGACAAACAAGATTAAGTGATTTGTCCAGATAGCTTGTATGTGTCTGAAGCCTGATTTGAACTCAGGAAGATGAATCTTCTTGACTGTCTTCTTGACTGCTCCTTATTATATGTTATCACATATCTGGGAGGGATAACTGACGCATTGCCTGACAGGGTACAAAAAACAGACTAGTATGTTGAGCCAAACTCAATAAGATGAAATTTAATAATAAGTCTAGGGATTTAAACTTATATTTTTTCAAATTGACATTTAATTTGTTAGCAGGAGACG
Organism: Sarcophilus harrisii; assembly: GCF_902635505.1. NCBI lineage: Eukaryota > Metazoa > Chordata > Mammalia > Dasyuromorphia > Dasyuridae > Sarcophilus > Sarcophilus harrisii. The sequence goes on along the minus strand of NC_045426.1, from coordinate 531,875,875 downwards.
TCCAATGAGTTAGTGGATGGGAGATATGTGATTTCCATATAAATCTAGAGTTTTTGCAAGATGGCTTTGGAGGAGAGTGTATGATGATTTTGCACAGTCCTGCCTCACTTCAATCCAATTGACTTGCAAGTCAGGACATCACTTTCCTTATGTCATTGGTCATCCTTTAGAATGAAAGATGAACATTAGCAGGATTTTAGTGGACAGTCTACTTAATATCAGTCAATGTTGTAACAAGGCAACTTAAATAACTACCATGACTGAAAACTATATTGGACAAAGCATGATGTTCAACATGAGGGAAATTATAATGGAGCTCCTTTGTCAATTCATTTCTGAACCCTGTATTTGAGGGAAGACATTGATAAGCTTCTGGAAAAGGCCAAACATTATGGTGAAGATCTTGAGATTATGGTCTATAAAATTTGGTTGGTGAAATTGGGAATATTTATCTTAGAGAAGAGTAGATTCAGAGTGATATGATAATTGTCTTCAAATAAAAAATATCCCATTTTGTAAAGTTTTTTGTTTTCATTAGGAAACAGAACTTGCAGCAATGGAAAAGTTGCAGAAAAATGGAGAAATTAGAACTATACAAGAATGGAATAGGCTATCTTAAGAGGCAATGAATTCCATCTCCCTGGTGATTTTCAAGAAAAGGTCAGATGATCACTTGTCAATTATAGTGTAAAAGAAATTCTTAATCTAGTATGACCCACCTGGGGTTGGAGGTTCTTTCCAACTCTGATTTGGTGTATTTCTTTGTTATGCAATAATTTCTAAGATTCCTTTAAGCTCAAAATTCATAATTCCATGAAACTACAAGAAGATTAAGAAAACAAAAAATATTGTTTTCTATCATGATGAAAATGATAGAAAACAGAGGAGAGGTGAGTGATGGTGTTAGTTTGGAACTTCCTATGGTTATTTGGGAAGAGTCTAGGGCCTGGTATTAACACTAGTTAATTAATTAAAAGTGTGAGGGAAGGCAGCTACTGAGAGCTGCCTTAGTATTTGGCTAATTAGGGTATTTTCGAAGACAGTATTTCATAAGTTTCTCCTTTGTTGACTATCAAAGGAAAAAAAAAACAAGGACAAATGTCTCTCAAATTTAGATAGAACTTTAGAGCTGAAATTATGATATAACTATAGCTTAAATTTACATAGAACTTTAGGGTTTGCAAAATGCTCTACAAACAGTATCTCATTTTATTCTGTCATCAACCCTGGGATGTAGGTGATATTATTATTTCCATTTTATATATTAAGGAAACTGAGGCAGACAGAGGTTACATGATTTTTCTAAAATCACACAGCTAGTATCAGGATTTGAACCCAAGTCTTTCTGACTCCAGATCTAGTGTTCTATCATTGTATCACCTCATTTTACAGCAGAAGGAACTGAGTCTTAGAAAAAATAAGACAACTTTTTGAGGTTACACAAATACTGGAAGCATTTCTATCTATAGACTCCTAATCCAGTGTTTTTACATTACTCCAATGCTGCTTCACTTATTACCATTTTTGGTGACTCTTTAAATGTCTTTTAAGAACAAACAAATCTGTTTTTCTCTTGATTGTCTTTAATTTGGTGTATTGTTTCATCTGTTTTGTTCTCTTAGTTTATATCTTCAAAGTACAGAGCACTTTCTAAGATGTTTGAATTTATGGTATTTATCTAAAAGGAACTAGTTGACTTGATAGTTTGGCTTGCCATATTTATTCTGTAATGGAAAAATAGAGAATGTTTCTGTTTGTATTAAGATGAATACTTGTCAGTCCTTACTTAGAAGCCCTTATACCTGTGGACAGAATATATTCTAGTAATACTACTACTACTACTGATAATTAGACCCCCTCCTTTTCAAAAGTATCTGTTAAGACACCCCTACAATGCATGTGGCACTGTTCTATGGAACTTTTCTTCTAGGACCCAGTGGTGGGATTAGCACAGAGTTTCATCTTTTATGCTTCAGAACATCCTTAAAAAGCACTTGGAATCAATGAATAGAGAATTAAGAGACCTTCTAGATCATCTAGTCCCAATCCCTTACTATACAGAGGAAAGGATTAAGACCCAGAGAGTTTAAATGATTTCCCCAAGATTGATACATGTGTTAAGCAGAATAGATATAATTTGATCTCAGTTTTTCTGATTCCAAATGCAACACAATTGCTGCTATGCAACATTGTCTCAAACTATTTCTATCCTTTGTATGAATAACTGGGGCACATGGGTTATGAAATTCCTAGGCATTCAATAATAATAGTGAGTCTGCTTGGAATAAACCTACTATCCTAAATCACTCTGTTGCTTTATATTTTGACCTCCTCCCCATTCCCTCAAATCTAGTTAATTGCTTTAGTCCTTCTGTGAACAAACTCTTTAGAAATAAACAAAAGAAATTTTGCAGGAGAAGAAAGTCAAAATAGGCATTCCAGAAGGAAGCAGGAGGGCAGAAAGGAGGAGTTATTTTGTACTGCTTGACATGGTTTTATTTAACCTAATTTTGAACAGGAGAAGAAAATGTCAGCAGTGAGGTTCCCTGCTTATTGGCCACTTAGCAATTTCTGACAGGTAATCAGAAGTGATGACATATTGCCAAAGTAAAGATCACACATCTGAAATTGTTGCTTTACCCATGAATATCAGAGGATATATGTTTTTCATTCTCCAGTAAACAATTTAGTAAAAATGATTAAAAAGTCACCCCCCACTCTTTAATACCTTTTCTTGTTGTAATTTATGATTAGTCCTTTAGAACTTCATATTGGCAGTATATTAGTAACCCTGACAATATGATTAGACTCCAAAAATGTCTAATTGTTTGTGAATAATTTTCATTCTTCTTACTATAAAGAGCCTACTCAGTTACAATCAGTGTCTCCCTTCCCCAACCTCCATCTTTTGTAGCCACTAGATGTTTGCCAAGAAACACTTGGAATCTGGGTTTTAGTGAAAGTATACAAGAATTAGTTAATAGATATGTAAAAGTCATCTCTATTCTCATGAATATATATATATATATTGATATTAATTCTGAAGTACTTAGGTTAAGTTTTGTTTGAAAGTTGTAACTCCAAACTAAAATTCCAAATCAGTTTTTGCTAGAGAACTGTTGAAACGTAAATTTTAAAAACAGATGTTAGATTTTTTTTTCCCCTGGTGACAAATGTCTTTTGTCTTCTTCAAAATTCCTGCTTTATTATGTGTTGAACACATGTATATTTTATTTAGGCTTCACCTCAAAGAGAAGTTTTTAAAGTTAAAATAAAGATAGAGGCATTTGCTTAGAGATTTGAAGTGTATTTGTTAATATAAGGTTAGCAGCAAATCAGTTATTTCAATTGTTTTTTGAATCAATCAAGAAAGGGGAAAAACTACCCATAAAAACTTCATGAAGTAAGTGATTTTGTGCTTTTTCAAGTACCTCATATTTTTTCTGCCCTCCCCCACCCCATCATATGTTATTTAAATGCTGATAATCTTGTTCGTGGTAATTTCAATGAACCACTGCAGACATATAATGCTTCCTTTTTTAATAGGTGCAAAGTGAGTTATTGTCACCAAGCAGATATGAAAAAGGGATGTGAAAAGAGAATCCTGCCTAATCTCTGTAATAAGGGCTTGCAAGGGTGCTAACATGGTCACCTGAATTATGCATGTCTATTGTGTTCAAATATCATAAATCGATGCATGAATACCCTCCAAATCATTTTCAGTTCATGAACATTTATATACAGAGCTCTTGAGCACTGCAAAGACAATTAGTCATATTTGTATGCCGGAATTAATTGAGAGTGAGATGCGGGAGGCAGAAAGAGAGAACAAAGAATGCTTTTTGTCAGTTCTTCCAACTGACAGGGATAATTAGATATATGAAATTGAAATTCCTCAGCAGGGGGTTTCTGTTGACAATGAATTTTCTTTTGATTCCATTCTGTTATTCTTTTCTGCTGTCATCTGTGGCCATTTGTTATTCAGCTTGAAGCTTAAAAAAGCAAAGCATTCCGCTTTTATGAGTAGATGATGTCAGTTTGTACACTGCTGGGAAATAGATATTAAATGTAATCTTTAAACTAAAAAAAAAAAGACGAGAAAATAAAATCAGTTAAAGAGACAGCACGCTGTTTACCCAGCCTGCAGAGTGGAAACTTTGTAAGGCAGACTGAGAACTTGTTCCTTGGTTTTTGAAGTTGTTCAAGCTCCATTAATCCTGCAGCTGGGCTGCTGGCATGAGCCCTTCTTAGAGGTTGCAAATCATTGCAGGACAAACCAAATTTGAGGTATCAAAATGGCATTGGATTTTAATTGTTCTGTAATCTTACTCAATTCATGTCATTCTTTCTTGTATCTGCTTAGGTTAGTTTGTTCCAAGGGCCATCAAGACATCATTCACATATGATTTTTTATTTAAACTTTGTTTCTATGTGCACTCGAATGATTTCAGCAAAATGTTAGCCTACATCAGCAGCAAACTCAAGGACAATCAAGAAAAAATAAAACTCAGCACATCATTTTTTCTGCAAATACTATTAAAACCGAACTATTTATAAACTCAATTTAAGTGATATTATACTAATTAAATAAGAGGGTAATTAAAAGTCAATATATCATTTGCTACTATTTCTGAAGATTTTTCATCTCTGTGAAGTTATATTTATCCTTGTTCTTTTATACTATATTTCTCCTAGTTACTTTTGGAAAAAAAATATATCACTGTATAATTCAGTATTTAGAGTATTAATTCTAGTTCTACCACTAATTAATTAGCTTACCTAATGATTAAGTATTTTATCAATTTTTATCATAAAGGAAATTAAAAAGATAGAATTAGCTGTAGATCTTCCTTTAAGCATTAAAAAAGAAACATTTCATATAATCTCCTCCATGATCAAATCAAGTTAAACTTTTTCCCAGGTATTGTGCTAAGCCTTGGGATTATAAATACAAGTAGAAAGAAAGACAATCTTTATCTTCAAGGAACTTACATTTAAATGAAGAATGACAACATAAAAAAATCTGAAAATTAGTTTTGTGGGGAAATTACTGCATAGGAATAGAGAAAATTTAGAGTCAGCAGTGGAACTCAGAGAAGAATAAGAAAAATTGGCTTGTCTGGACATTTTCCTTAACATGGAAGTTTTGGAACTAATCAGCCAATCAGAGGAAGGCACCATGGGTGTGATATCTAGAGGATCAGGCATGAAGTGAACTTCTAGGGTGAGAAGGCTTTTGTGGCTTGGTAGAGAACATCCAGAGAATTAGGAGTGGAGCCTGAAAAGGAATTAATCAGTCAACAATATTAAACATTTATTATATGTCAGGTACTGTTTGAAGTGGTAGAAATTAGAAAAAATGCAAAAATAGTCTGTGCTCACCAAAGAACTTTAATTCTTTTAAAAAAAAATCATTCTGAAATTAAATACCAAAAATGAGTATTTTCATATATTCAGCATATAATTTAAAAAGGCATTGTTTAAGAAACCATGGATTTCCATTTCATATCACTTGCTTTTAAAAAAATACATAATATATTCACACTTTATTTTAAAAACTGTCATTCTTGTGTATAATTCTTATTGATGTTCCTTCTGTTCTATTCCATACATGAAAAAAAATATTTGAGGGACCCTCACTATTGCTAATCCTTATCTTTCTTCTAATTCTCTTAATTAAAAATGGAGAGAAAGGGGAAAAAACCTTTTAACAAATAAAATAGTCAAACAAAATGAATCTATATCATGGCTATAATAAAAAATATATGTCAAGAGTTTTGTGACAGGTTTCTTTATAGGTTTTACACTGGTATATTCCTTTTGTCTTCTTTTTTCTCTATTAGAATCTTCAAAGCATAATCAATCCATACTTAGTTCCTTTTTTCTTATTTATTTTCCTCAATATTCCTTGAAAATATAAAGGTTTTAAAGGAACCACTTTTTCTTTTCCCTCTGTTTGAATGATAGGCCATGCTCTTCACCACTACTTGGCTTTTCAGTGGGCTGGCTGGCCTTTTTTCATCTTGCTCTGGATCACCTGGGTTCCTGTATATACCTCCACCTCCTGTGGTTAGAATTTTATTTCCTCCCTTAGTCTACAAATCTTTGAAGGTCACAGTACTAGATCTTCTATATTATCTCAGAACAGATGGTTTGGAATACTTAACCCTAACCCTGAGCTGTATTGATCTGAATGTTCCATGACACACTGGTTGTTGCCACTTGTTATATCCAAGGGTTCTCAGAAACTGTGGGTTTCTGACCATTCTATGGTATTCTCTGAGTATAGAGACTTGAAAGTTTTATTGGTCTCCAACTCATCTCTGGGAGGCTACTGACTCAAATTGCTTTCATTGCTCCTGATTTTTCTTGTGATCCCCTTTTCTACTGCAAACAAGCTTTTGGCTGATTTTTTTTTTTGCAGTTTTATTGTGGGAAAAATAACTTATTGTAGTTTTCTTGTTGGATTTCTTGAACATTACTTAGTTTGGAATAAATTTCAGGATTTTCTTTAAGTGGTATGTAGGAACTAGGATTTCAAAGAAAATCTGAATGACCCCAGGCTGAGTGTATTATAGAGGGCATTTTTGCTACACTAGATGGCTTATGAGATCCTTTCTAGCTCTGACATTCTGTTATTTTGTGATTTATATGTTTCACACATAGCAATGAAAAACAAAATAATGGAATAAGAAATGATCTGTGTAAATTCTCACTTGAGCCTGTGATTATATAAGACATCATTGATGTACAGAATCTTGTTTTGGTTTCCTCTCATGCATGTCCTCTGCATATGCTACATAGATCCTACATTGTATTCAAAGCAATGTACGCAATTGTTCCTCTATCCTTTCAATTTGTGCTTTTCCATCTTGTTTTCCTGGCACATTTTAAAAAATTTTTCTACTCACCCAATTTTTCTGCCTTCAATTTCCTCAATGTTTGGTTTGATTTTCCTTATTCCTGTATTATAATGGAAATTTCTTATCAAAATTGACATTTTAATTACTAATAATTTTAAAGTTGAACAAAATTAAATTTGGGGGGGTCAAAAATAAAGCTTATACAATGTGATAATACTCATTATGTTCCAACTAGACACTATAATATGAATTATCATAACATTATCTAGTTTGGGAGATAGCAGAATTGAATTGGTTATTAAGGCATAAATGATGAAAACTTTGGGGCAAAAGGACTATTGCAACTTAGAATGCATGACAGAGAAGAAGAAAGTTGGTCAGAGTATGACTTGTAGTTTAGATTTTGGGAGAACAGATTTTGAAGAGTTCAGATAAAGCACATGTAAATCTCATGTAAATCTATGGCATTTCAAGGGAATTCCACCTAGAAAGGATGAAAGGTTTTTTTCTCACTTGAGGATTTCAAGCAAAGACTAGATGGCTTCTTGTTTGATTCTTATATTTAATTATGGGTTAGACTAGATGTTATTCCATCTCAAATTCTGTGATACTATGAGACAAAATTTGCAGTTTATATCACACTCCTGGGGCCACTCTAAACATAGTATTTAAAGCAAGTAGAAGGAAATGGTATACAAAGTTGATGTTGCAAGAGCTTGTTAATGAGGACCAAGACAGATAGAGTTTCTGGGCCTGGTAAAGTCTACATTGGGGACCAATATATGTTTCTCTTGGATGTATATGTGAACTGATGTGTTCTTCTGCTTGCCTTCCCCCAAGGGAATTAAGAAAGTTATGTTCATGTGTCATCCTGTGGTCTTTGTTCCTGCTTCTCATTTCTCGAATGATTGTTTTTATTCACCTAACTGAATGATTATTTGTAAAGGCAAAAGAGTAAATTATACCATCCTTCCATATTCCTCCCATACCATAATTTTCTTTTCCTATCTTTCTCTTCCTGTGTTTCTAGTCAGTTACAATCCTCTCTTTTTGTTCAGAGTCCTTCCATATATTCCTTACCTCTTTGTTTTGATTACTGCTTTCATGATATCTTTTATCATGTGAATTATATCTATCTATCTATCTATCTATCTAGATATATATGTGTATATATATATATATATATATATATATATATATATATATATATATCTTTCAATGAATCCTCTTTGGAGATGCTATCCTTTGTACTGAAGGCTCAATGTGATTCTTGCAATGTCACAGATACCATTGCAGTCCTTAAATTATGTATATTTCTATATTCTTGTCCACAGTCTTTCAACTAGAAGTGGGTGGAATTGAAAGAGAGGTCCAGGGTGATAATAGAAGTAATGTAAGAAGGACCCATATTTCTGAATAACAATCATTTAGAACTATTCCTTTTCCCCAAGGCTATGATTTTGCTAGAGGTCCAGGGACCCTTGTTTGGGCATGATAGCACCATGAAATAACCCAAGCCCTGTGAAATTTTTTCTATTTTGAATTGAAAAAAAAATGACACTCTCAGGAATTAATGACAATGTCTATATACTTTTCTCAATCAATTACTTTGTAATAGAGTCATAAAATGACTAGCATTGGAAGAAATCTTTTGAGGCTTTCTAGTTCAAGATAAAGATTAGGTCAATTGAAGTGAGTTGACTTGTTCAAAGACACACAGAAAATTACCAATAGATAGTTGATGATTTTCCGAAAATTTATAAAGCTAGGGGATGTGACATAAAGGCGGTAGTACTTGGTTTGTGTTTTGATTGGAGCTAGTGATTCAAATAGGCAGAAACATCTCCTTTTTCCTTTTATCTTAATTTTTCATATTTTTATTGAGAATTAACCTTTTCTCCTTTTAGAGTACTTTAATTAATTACTTAATTTAATTAATAATTATTAATCAATATCACATATAGTATAATTATATTATATTATTTGCTGCTAGCAAGTCATCATGAATGATGACTTAGAGGGCCATCTCTCCACCCCAGCTTTTCTTTAAATAGTGTCTTATAGGTTTTTATAAATACCTGGATTCTTAGAATTGACATTCCTCCCCCTCCCTTCTTTCCCTGGCTGTTTGTAGCTCATTTTACTTGTGGCATACAAAGTCTCAGGCCATATCGAAGAAGACATTTAGTCAGATGGATCTGAGATACTGCTATGATAAAGAAATTAAGATCTATGTACCTGTGAGAAAACTTAAAGAGGGAATAAAGAATCACTTTATATGGAACTATGTGAAATAAGGAAACTCTTGTTTACCAGGGATATTAAGTAGAAGAAAAAAAAAAGAATACCAATCACATTGCCTAAAATGTAGGAAATTAGTGACTCTTTAAATGTTATCATTAAGAGAGACTTCATCTGATCCACATAACTCATTTCCTCTAAATGTCCTCAATTTGGGGACTAATTCTCGACCCAGGACTGCTTGGATTGGAAGGTGAGTCAATTTTCATCTCATCCCTCTATAGTTTGCAAGTGCCAGATTATGCTCCATAGTATTCAGTCATCTACCAGGGCATCAGGGCCTAGCAGCTATCAACATCTTACCATCTTTCCTGCCAAGGAATGCATAACTTACATACTTTCCCTCTCCTACTTCCTGCTCTTATTACAGTAATCTAATCAACATTATCATGGGTTTTGAAAGAGATATTATAGAATATTGCCCTAATGCTCCACTCACAATCTCTGTGACTGAGTAGATTGAAGTTTTTTTCCATGACTATTACTCTTAGATATATGTTATGTCCTCCTTCTAGAATTTAAGGATCTTGAAAGCATTTATTTGGAGCTGCAGAATTTGGCATATAGTACATGCTTAAAAATGCTTATCACTCATTTGATCAATTACTAAAGTCTTTAAAATATAACTCATACTCATCTTTATGTAGGCACAATTTGATAGCTTAAGTTCTTTAATAAACAGCACGTATACTTGATTAGCAGATGACACAGTAGATAGAGTGCTGGGCTTAGAGTCATGAAGTCTCCTCTTCCTGAGTTCAAATCTAGTCTAAGACATTTACTTTCTTGTGACTTTTGGTTAATCACTTATACTTTCTGGATAATACCTCCTATGAGCAATGACTATCTCTTGACAAAATTCCTTGAACTTTAAATATATTATATTAGGGATAACAACATTTTTCTTTTTTGGGTGTGTATATGTATTTGAATGGTTTCACAAAGTTTAAATGCACTAGAATTAATATCCAAGAAATAACACGTTGTTGTGGAAAAGATATTGGGTTTCAGGAAATGAGTTCATTGACTCATTAGACCCCTTTATGAGAAGTATGACCAGACAAAACATGTACCACTTAGACCCTCAGTCTCCTCAGTGTAAATTTTGTATCTTTTTTTAAACAGATAGACTTAGAGACTTTCCTGGAGAAACTGAGAGGTTGAGTTCTATAGAGTCATATTGCTTGTAAGTGTCAGAAGAAACATTTGAATATGAATTAGGAATAATCACTTTACCTACCATTCCATACTTGTGAAAATCAAATGAAACTAAAGCATTCAAATCACTTTGTAAGTTATTTTTGTCATAAGCTATTCTAAAGACATATTTGATGTTAAAGAAACAAAAATAAAGCATTTTTCTGAAAATTGGTAGCTGCTGATATTGAACAAAGGAGTGTGATTTCCCTTTGCAATGGGAAAGCCATAATTCCAAAAACTTTGTCAATGACTACCCCATAGAATTATGGGGTCCCCATAATTTATTTGGGGACAGAAGACATATTTTACTAAAATGACTTATTTATACTTTCATCTATCCTACTTTGTCAGAAACAGCAAAAAATTGTCTTTTCTAAGCCTTAGTAGACCACTCTTTCAAAGAGTAGAAATAAAACTGATGCACAAGTCCACAGATAATCTCAGAATTTGATTTTACAATTAAATCTGTTTGCATAATTAGACTTTTATATTCTAGAAGACCCAGCAAACTTGCAATCTTTAATTTCATTTTGCTCAGTAAAAATCTGTTCAGAAGATGACAAATGATAACAAGAATACATATATATGTATATAATATATATCACATTTTAGTATATTAGATTTTTTGGTTGTTATTTTCCTTAACATGTGGTAGAATAGAAACTGATCACTAACCTGAAGCAAACATTCCTTTATTTGTTGCTACTGTAAGCAGTTTTTGTAATGGTGTCAGCAAATAAGAGGAAGAAATTAGAAAAAAAAGAGAGGAGTTTCCTATGAGACAACTCATAGACTAAATATATTCTAGATGTGTAGATTTAATTGTATAACTAAAATATGCTGAGTAGTAATATGATAATATAGGCATCCTCCAACCAACACCAAATTGTCTTTCAATTCCTTTTTTAGAAAAGATAGTGTACTGGGAAGCAAATCAAACTGGATATATATAATAGTTGCATAAGTGGCAATACTTCTTTCTACCCATTACTTTGGTATTAAAAGGACTTAGGACATAGAAAGTTGAATCATTTCCCTTCTCTAAATCTGAATTTTTCTTATCTGTAAAATGAGAGAATTAGATTAGATGACTTTTGAGGTTACTGACATCTCTCAAATTATGATCTTAAGACTTCAGTTACCTTGGTGATTAATAGATACACAGAATTTTATCACCACTGAGGGCGATTGAAATGGAAGTATTTATGTAAGCCAGTGTTTGGAGAGATTTTGCCAATTTGAGGAAGAGTTAATCCATATTTAGGAAATTTGAACGGTAAGAGGGTCATGGGATGCATAAACTGAAATCAATTAAAAATTACCTAATTAGCCATCCATTCCATACTAACTGGATACTAAGAGCTGTTAAAGGAAGAATGGCTTACCTTGTTATTATATTTGTTCCTTATGAGTAGATAGTTATTAAATTCTTTGGTTATTTTAGACTTGAGAGATCTACATCTTTCCATTCCATAATCTATTAGTTTTATATTTAATTTACTTCTGTTGAATAACATTGGTTTAGTTGGTCTCTTCAAAATACCAGGTTGTCATTTTATTAAGTGTAATTGCATGGAACCTGCTTGATGCCTAAGATTCCTTAAACACTTAACACATTGCATGTCACTTAGTAAGTGCTTAGTAAATTCCCCTCTCCCTCCTTCCCTCCCACTTTCTTTCCCTCCCTCCCTTTCTTTCCTTCCTTCCTTCCCTCCCTCCTTCCTTCCTTTCCTCTCTTCCTCTTTCCTTCCTTCTTTCCCTCCCTCCTTCCCTCCCTCCTTCCCTCCCTTCCTTCCTTCCTTCCTTCCTTCCTTCCTTCCTTCCTTCCTTCCTTCCTTCCTTCCTTCCTTCCTTCCGTCTTTCCTTTTCTGTTAAAAAATTAATCATAATTAATTTTTCAAATAAAATCCAAATTATCACAAAAGTATGATTCTCTAAATTAGAGGTTCCTGACCTAGTTCTGTCATGGCCCTCTTTGACAGTCTAGAGAAGTCTATGGACTCCTGTTTTTAAATGTACAGATTAAAACACACCATTACAAAGGAAACCAGTTATATTGAAATACAGATGAAACTTTTTCCCCATTCAAGAACACAGAACCCTCAAATTTGTCTGTGAACCTCAAGTTAGTAACCTCTGGCCTAAATTCTGACTATGAGCCATTTTAATTTTAAAAATTTTGCAGTATACATTATTTTTTCTTGGACCAGATCTGTGATTTCAGATAGAAAGACCTCCAGATAAATAAATCCTCTCTACTACCACACAAAAGCAAGGGGCTTATGTTGCAACTTGTAGTGTTAGCAGCCTGGGCTATTGAGATTTTAAGTGGCTTATCTAGACAGTCCCATGTAGCAGAGTCAGAACTTGAATTTATGAGCTGGCTCCCTATGCATTCCACTACAGGTATCCAACACGAGTCCAGGAGACTGCATTGTACCCACAATATTCCTGGATGGTCAGAATCAGATTAAAATGTAATTGGGAAGTATTTAATGAAACAAATACAAATATAATAGGACATAGATGATATGAATATGTGGTCTTCTAAGTCAACATGCATCCTTACTTATAGTTTTGTGGCTGCCAGTTTCCGTTTGAGTTTTACTCCATTGCAGGATGTAGTTTATTATTCACTCATTTTTCAGTTGTGTCAGATTCTTTGTGACCCCATTTGGGATTTTCTTGACAAAGATAATGAAATAGTTTGCCATGTCCTTCTCAAACTGAGGCAAATAATGAAGTGACTTGCCTAGGGTCACACATGAGAAAATTTCTGAAGCCAGATTCCTGACTCCATGCCTGGCATTCTATTCACTATGCTGAATAACAGGTGCTCCTGTTGAATTGGACCAGTCATGTTTTCTTCTTGTAGGAATTTTATTATATATATATATATATGTATATATATGCATATGTTTTATATATATATATGTATATATATATATATATATATATATATATATATATAAAACCTCTGTAGTCTACATGCTTTTGACCTCTCTTTTTTCGTATGCTTGAATTATTTTTCCTTACATTTTTTTGCTGACTCTTCTCAAACTCACTACTACCAACAATGACAATGTTTATTAGCATTTATATAGCACTTCAATAGTTGTTACGCACTTTACAAATATCACATCATTTGAGTCTCACAATGACCTTGTAAGGTAGGTATTATTATCTTCATATTACAGATGAGAAAACTGAGGTAGATATAAAAGTGATTTGCTTAGGTCCCACAACTAGTAAGTGTCTGAAGCAGGGTTTGAACTCAATGTGTCTTGATTCTAGGTCCAGTGCTCTATCCACTGCTCAATTGGCTGCCTAATTTTGCAGTCAAGTCATCAATTATTAAAACATATGTTGATTTTATTTGGAGAGACTTCTTGAATTCTTCATACAAATTTCCACCTCCCCATCCTGTATAAAAGTTGTTGACATATAAGCAATCAACATTTTCATGGTGGTCTTGTTACAAATACATTCATGAGCTCTGCAATACAAGATGACCATATGTTCCATAAAATGATGTTTCTTCTTGCCTTTGGACACATGATAAAACCAACTCTGCCAAGCTTTTTTTTTTTTTTTTTTTTTTTTTTTTTTTTTTTTGCTTCTCTAACTAGGACCTGGGAGTCAGCCACTCTTAGTTTCAACTTTCCCCATTCTCTGTTTTCATTTATAGCAAGAAGGTCAAGATTGATGCAAATCAGTTCCTCTAGTATGTTTACTCACTGGTCATTAGACAAGGATCTCATATTTATAGTATCAGTATCAATGGAGAATTTTTGTGTGTTTGTTCAATACCAAAAATTCCTTTAAAGTAGCTTACAATAATAGAAGCATTTTCTGGTTTACAAAATGATTTTCTTACATTATTTCATTTGATCTGTATAACCTGGGGAGAAATAGGGAAAACAAGAAAGTTGCACCTTTTCTCTAATAATAGCAGTGAAATCATCATAGTGGAACTCTAATGTTACATTGTGCAATAAGGATAAATGATATGAAAGAAAACAAATATGGGGAAAATAGCTGGATTAGACCAAGTATATAGAAGGGAAGCTTATGCTGTGGGAGATACAGTTTTGAAGACACTGAGGAATAGATCATGCCAAGTTTCTGTAACAGTTAATGACTTCTATATGCTAATAAATGACTAATGACTTCTCTATATGTGAGGATTATCTGTATGCTCATTGAGTAGATTGTTGCTTAATTCTATAGTAAACTAGAGAAAGACCTATAGAATCCAAGGTCCCACTGTGTTTATTGTTTGTTGAAGATGAAACAAAAAAAAATTTAATTGGATGGAACTAAATACTACTTTAAAGATTTTCCTTCAACAAGGCATCTGTCAAACTCATGAAAAAATTTTAAAAAGCTCTAACAGCAGATAATTTAGGCCAACAACTTTGTGACTGTTTTTAAAAGACCCAAAAATAGGGAGATATATCTTCATTAAACATCTTTACTAATATTATGGAAAATGCCCAGTTTATTGCCCAGATGGAGTGAATATTCCCTATAGATATTGAGTTACTTAAGTTCCTGCTATTATTAGATATCATTGTTCTTATTTTCTCAAGTATTTAAATCATTGCAGTCTCCTTCTTGAGGTTTATAATCATTTAAAAGAGTGGTCAGACTATCCATAGAGCAAGAAGCAAGCATGAATCAGTTGTCAGTCAAGAAACCATTTATTAAGTGCTTGTTATGAGTCAGACACTGTGATAAACACTGGGGATACAAGAAAAAGTTCAATCTTTGTCTTTGCCTTAAAGAAACTAATTTTCTAATGGAGGAGACAACATGTAAATATGAACAAGATATTTACAAAGTAGATGAAAGGTGATTGCAGAGTTGGGGTTACAGAATGCCGAGAAAAATCTACAGTAAGTGGAATTTGAAGAGTCTTGAAAGAAATCATGTTAACAAAGAGGTAAAAGTGAGAAGGGAAAGCATTCTAGTCTTAGGAGTCATTAATATCAAGGGTATGAAGTCCAGAAATGGTATTTTATATATAAGGAACAGCAAATAAATCTGTTTAGCTGGAATGTAAGATGCATGGAATGAATAAAATATAAGAACATTGGGAAGGTGAGAAGGATCCAGGTTGTAAAGGGCTTTAAAGGCCAAACAGAGTTAATTTTGTTCTGAAGGTATTGAGAACCACTGGATTTATAGACTTGTAATTAGAGTGAAAAATAACCAATGAAAAACCTGTGTGCTCATCCAGCATCTATGTAATGTTAAGGAACTTGGGGGAAAGACTTAGCCTTTGGGTAGAAGATTTAGGAGAGGGCATGGTCAACAATCATAGAAAATGAGAAGATATGATATATCCTCTTTGAGGAAATGTTTCCAATGATGATGTGATAAGATTTGTTGAAGTATCTAAGCAGCATTTATTAACATAGTTTCTATATGTATAACATAAATTCTTTGAGAGTAAGAATTGTTTATTTTTTGTATTTGTAACTGTAGCTCCTAACAGTGGCATATGACTAAACTTAATAAAGACTTGACTGACTGAGTGTGCATATGTATATACATTTATATTTTATTCATATAGTGATTCATTATTATTTCCAGACAATTTTGCAAAGCAAGGTTTTTAGAAATTAATGACGACTTCCAAGATTAAAGGATCCTAATATTTAATCCCAGCCTCCCTCTTCACCATTTTTCTCCCACTCCCAAATCTCCCTTTTTCTTTTATCTAAGGCATAAAGAAAAGAACCAATGTGCTTCTTTTAAACTTTTTTCCTTGAAAAATGGAGCAATACCAGCTTGAATTTATACTGCAAAGAAGAGAAAAGATTCCTACATTGCTCCTAGGACTATAAAGGGTACGCACTTACAAACAGATCTGAAATATGAATTGTTTGGGTTGTTAAATTATTGAAACTGATTGTGTCTATAAGCATCTAAACCAAAAGAAATATGGTGGGATAATGTCTGAGCAGTGTTTTCCATTTCCTTTATTATGTTGCCTTTAAATTAATATCATTCACAAGTATAGCATACTTACTGTGTGCTGGACATGGGGATGCAAATATTAAAACTGACATTATACCTGCCCTCAAAGATATTCCATTCTTCTAGCAGAGCACACAGAGATAATTATTTTCCATGACAGAATGTTTTAAGGAGAAGAGACATTGTCTCAATTTAGACATTGTCTCAATACATTTCAAGAGGGAAAAAATTAAACCAAAGTGAAACACATTTTACCTAGGGGAGATTAGGACAGGTTTAGAGAGATGGGGCCCTCAGAGTGATCCTGGAAGGAAGAGAAAGATTTGAAAACTGCAGATGGAGATGGGGAGAGATTAGAACATTTCAGATGTGAGAGATAGCCCCGAAGTGGGAAAGAGATAGCACATCAAATTCAGTGAAATTCAAAATACTAAGGGTTATCTCTCTAATTAACCTCTTTTAATATCAGTTTCTTTTTCTCTAAATGTGGAAAATAATAGCCCTTCCCTTATAGAGTTGTTGTAAGGTTGTAATGTTGCAGAGTTGTTGAAATAGTATATATGTAAAGCACTTTGAAGACTTCAAAGTCCTAGATATGCTAATTATTGCTGCTACTGCTGCTATAATCATCATTCCTCTTTCTGATTCTGATTTCTCCAGAAGACAAAGCCTCTTTCTAGTAGTGGCTGCACTGACCACTCTTTCTAGTAGTGGCTGCACTTTCACTTATCTAGCTGGTCCAGGTGGGGGAGTTTGACTACTTCTTGCTTCCCAATGCCATTTAGAGGTTTTCTTTCTTTCTCTATCATTCAATACCTTCTCTTTATTTTTATATTCATATTTACCACTCAGTCAAAATCCTGGTAACTATTTTCTATATCCACCAGATTATTTCCTTTTCTTCCTCAATGAGTTCAGTATCTGGATAGGTATTCATTTATTCCCCAACGCCTGCTCTCATACTAGTGAATTTCAATATACATATTGATTCTCTCTCAAATTCCCTAACCAATCAGTTCCTCAACCTACTTGCTTCCCATTAGCTATTCTTAAACCCTAACATCTAGATAGTAAAGTAGTTGACTAAAGCAGTGGGCTTGAAATAAGATCAAATCAAAGCCAGCCTCAGATATTTATTAGTGATATGTCTCTGGACAAGTCACTTAATTCTGTTTGCCTAGGTTTCCTTATCTATAAAATGACTTGGAGAAAAAAATGGCAAATCACTCTAGTATCTTTATGAAGAAAACCCCCAAAACATATCAGGTGTGTGTCATGGTGTTGCCTCTGAAAGAATTCAAGCTTAGATACTCTCTAACCTAAACAAAGGCATTTAATGAGATTTATGCACTCACTGGTCTTACCAAGTTCCCTAAAAGAGTCAGCAGCCCAGCAAAGCAAAACAAGGATTTTTATAGAGTAAATGGTATTATATCACAAGGTAAGTAAATGTGAGTTTATAGGAGGAGTTTGCTAACATGGAAAGGTCTTAAAAGCTTGGTGGAACTGGGCATGTCATTATTCAGAATGCAAACATAAAAGCCCAGTTGGGATATTAATGTATGGTAATGATATCATAACTAGCATAAGTTTACCCAAGGATAGCAAAGGAGGATAATCGAGCAGGTACCATTTTGGGAGGAAATATTTATTGAGGTCTGTAGTCCAATATTGTTTTCTTTATCTTGTTGGTGCTACTTTCTTATTGGCTGATTTCTATGGTATGTCTAAACTAAATAGTGTGGTCATTAGGATTTGCTGACAGTGATTTCTGCGGGGCTCAGAGATGGGTGCAACAATTGGAACCTCATCAGGGTCATGAAAAGTGAAACAAGACTGAACAATAATACTCCTGAAGCTCATCTCAGCTATACACAAAGATGGTTATACAATTGAAATTGACACCATCTACATATGTACCATCTTGTATTTAAGAATTCTGAAACCCCCATTTCTGATCATAATCTCTTGGTTTTCCACTTCTCTGCCTTGCTTTACAAAATCCTACTTGTCATCCTCATTGTAACCCTCAATCCTTTGGTCCTTCCATTATTTCCCAGACCATCTCCCCTGGGCTAACTATTATCTCCTCTTCTTCCCATCTTGAAATCTTGGTGAACCAATTCAGCTAATTTTATACTATCCTGTATAATGTCTGAGCTAGCTCTCTGGAAGGCCTCAGGATCAGTCAGAGGCAGGATCAGTCAAAACCCTTGGTCTTTAGGAGGAGAAGTAAAGGAGGCAGGCAAGCTGCCATAAGGCTTGCCAAAAATGAATCCTGGACTCTGGAGTCTGGAGCCTGAAGTCCTCTCTCCTCAGCTTGCTGTAGCTAAGAGAGACCCTCTCCCTCAGTCTTCCAATCCTTGCCTCTGATTACCTCATCACAACACATTCAGCAAGTGCCAATGGTGAGGAGATCAATTACATTACCATATCATATGTAATGGGCTCAGGTTTGAGTTGATGCACTTGAGGTCCCAAGTACGTGAGGCTAAATAGTAATTGGGCTATACTCTATTAATATACATGATTGGATAAAGAATGGTTCCTGCCCACTCTCTGTGCAAGTCCTGATGTGTTGTATAGGAAATGACGATTTTGGTGGGTGGAGACAGAGACAGAAGAGAACCTGGGAGAGATTGACCTTGGTTCCATACTCCTAGCTGCTGGTCGTGTGACTGCTGGTCTAGCTAGCTTCTTGACCCAGCTGCACACATTGCTATTGCCCATTCTCTTCCACCTCTGATCTTTCTTCACTGAGAATAAAGACTGACGATTTTCCCCTAACCTGAATTCCTGACTCCGGCTGATTTTAAAATATTCTGTCTTCACAATCATATATAACCATTATCTCACATTGAGTGGGGAATTAGCCTTAAGTACTCTGCAGTCTTTAGATTCAAATACACCTTTTTAGAGTTCCAGTTCTCTACAATCCTGTGTTCTTGAATCCCTAGCCCTCTAAAATAACACTGATTACTCCCAGCTAAGTCTAAGACTTAGATAATTCGCACCATTTGTTGCCTTAGCTCCTATACATACATGTACAACTGAATGAAAATGGATACTTTGATTGGGTCCACTACAAATTTATATTACACAATCTCAGATGGGCCCTTCCTGCTGCTAGGCAATCCTATCATGTCTTCCTTATCACTTCACTATCCCACTCTGCATAATGGCTCTTACAAACCTTTTTATCCCTCCTCAGATCTCCACTTTCCCCCTCCCACTTTTTCATCATAATACTTCTTTTTTATAGTTTTACAGAAAAATTGAAGGCTCTTCATTATGAGTTTCCTCTTCTTCCCATCATTCAGGTACCTTCTGCCATTTGTCCTTTTTCATCTCTATTTCACATGAAAAAGTGGTCTTACTATTTCTTTACCAAGGTTAAACTTTCTTCTTGTTCAAGTGATTCCATTCCATCCCAATTCTTCCAATAAATTGCTCTCTTCATCATCCCTACTCTTTAATTTATTTTCAGCTCACCCTTTCTACTGGCTAATTTCTTACTGCCTCCACGCATGTCCATATCTCCCCTATTATGAAAAACTATTACTTCTACCTCACTATTATCTTGTATTTTTTCTCTTCTTTGTTGCTAAATTCCTCCAAAAAGCCCTTAACAATAGGTGCCTCCAATTTCTTTCCTCTAATCTTAACACCTTACAATTTCGTTTTTGATTTTAACATTCCATCAACACTGTTTACTCCAAAGCTACTAATGATATTTTAGTTGCTAAAAACAATTGCTTTTTCTTGGTTCTCATTCTTCTTGACCATTCTGAAGCCTTTGCCAATGTTGATCTCTTACTTCTTGGTACTCTTCTACCTAGATTTTTGGAATATCATTCTTTCCTGGTTTTCCTCCTAACTGAGTACTATTTCTCTTTTGCCAGACCATGCCCTCAAATCATATTTCTCAGGGTTCTGTCCTGGTCTCTCTTCTCTTTTGCCTCTATAGTACTTCACTTCGAGATCTCATCAGCTCCCATGTTTTAAATACCTTATATGGTGATGATTTTCAAATCTATTTTTCCTGCTAGAAACTCTCTGCTGCCCTCTAATCTCACACCTCCAACTGTCATTCAAACCATCTACAAAATAGAGCTCATCATCTTTCGCTATTATTTCGCTAGGTAATACCACCTTCCTAATCCTTCAAGCTCCCAAACTAAGAATTATCCTGTATTATATCTCTCCTCCTCATATCCAATCTGTTGCCTAGGTCTGTTGATTTTGCCCTTGTAACTCTTTTCATATCCACCCCCTTCTGATCTCCCACACCACCACCATTGTAATGTAGCTTCTTATCACCCTACCTTGAATACTGCAATAGCCTAATGGTGGATCTGCCCACATTAATTCTTTCTTCACTCTAATTCATTCTACAATCAGTCACCAAAGTGATTTTTCTTAAAGTTCAGGTTCTATCATGTTCCCATACCCATATGCCCCCTATACCCATAAAAACTGTGGTGACTCCCAGTTGTCTCCAAGATTAAATGCAAAATGCTCCATTTGGCATTCAAAGACCTTCAACATTTGCTCTCCTTCTAACTTTTTAGTCTTATTCCCCAATATCTACTCTTCAATCCGGTGGTACAGACATTCTGGCTGTTCCACAAAAAGACATTTCACTCAGCTCTGAGACTTCTCTGACTGTCCCCTATGTTGAAAGGCTCCCTCTAGAAGGCTTTGCAAGGCTCAGTATTGAAAAATTATCCATTCATATGTTTTGTAAATAAAAAGCTTTCATTTAAAAAAAAAGAAGAGAAAGAACAGTTTTTAAAAAAGGCTCCTTCCTTTGCTTTAACTACTAACCTCCTTGTCTTCAAGTCCCAACTAAAACCCCACCTTCTAAAGGAAACCTTCCCCAATTTCTTTTGATTTAATGTCTTATGCTGTATATACCTTCTCTTTGTAAACATTTGCTTGAACATTGTCTTCCCTAGGAGATTATGTGCTCCTCTGGGGCTTGAACTATTTTTTGCCTCTTGTTGTATCCTCAGCACATTGAACAACTACTACTGTGACATCTCCTAGTTATTACTCTTCCTATTGCTGCTATTACTATTACAACACTATTACAACTAAATGTTACTATTACTCCTGCTGCTACTTCTATTGCTATTGCAGCAACTACTACTATTGCTACTACCCTTATTGCTTCTACTACTATTGCTTCTGCTGCTACTACTATTATTGCAACTCCTACTATTACTTCTATTGCTATTATTATTAGCAGTATTAATAGTACTCCACTATTATAACTACTGCTACTACTGTTAATACTAGTATTGAAATTACTACTACTATTATTATTACTGCTTCTATTAGTACTGCTATTGTTAGTATTACTATTCTTAGTACTGCTATTAGTACTATCAGTATTACTGCTACTTCTACTTCTATTACTAATACTATCATTACTACTGTTATTACTACTACTATTATTACTATGACTATTACAACTATTGCTAGAACAACAACCTGTTCCAAATTTGATTGTAATTAAACACTGCTGGAAATCTTCAAGGAAATTTACTCTTCATTCAGGGAAATGTGCTTTCTTTCCTCTCCCACCCCACTTCATGTGAGTTTTGGTGGTCTCCAATTTTATACAAACACATTTGCTCATCCTTATTTGATGGTATAATAAGTTTGGTGATCTTTGATGTTTAAAGCAAAGGAAATACTTCCTGTAGTTATAATTGTTCATTTATAGCTATGGTTACTACCATCTTCATACCTATAAATGTGCTCTGCAATCATATAGGATATACTTGGTGGTTTTGGTCAGAATCTGAAAGCACACACTTAAAATACTCTTCCTTCTTCAAAGACTGCTCTGACTATCAGAGTTACAATCTCTTTCATCTGAGTTTTGTTTTGTAAAATGAACCACACAGACAAAATAGCTGTTCATATAATCTTTCTCAAGACCAAATTAAATTACTATTGCATGACTTCTTTGCTATAAAAAGTCATGTGATTTGTGGTCTTCCTTCTTATGTCCAAATACATTCTTTGGAGAAAGTTTGCCAAGTTAGCAGTGCTATCAGGCACTGGAGTTAATCACAGAGTTAGGACCATATCAATTTCTCTGTTATGGTTCTAAAAAGAGGTGAGCATGTGAATCTTTGAAAAGCTGTCTTTACTTTTTCCCAAGTTTCTTTTAAAATATCAGAAAACAGAGTTTACTTTACACAACACCAAATTTGTTTATATCAATATTCAAGTTTTTATATTTAAAAACTTCTATAGTAATATATGTTTGCAAATTATAAAATGTCAATCTCTGAAGCTGCAAATTCTGGACATCTTAAATGATAATGGAAAGTCACATGATGGTTGTAAATAATATTGATGATGGTGATGATGATGAAAATAATAACTGACAGTTATGTGCTGTTTTAAATTTTGCAGAGTACTTCACATGCATTATTCTTTTTGAACCTTACAAACATCTGGTGAGGGAAATACAATAGATATTACTATATTCATTTATAGAGTATATGAAGCTACCTTTAATGTTTTTTGCCAGAAGTGATATGAAAATGCTAGGAAATTATTGGTTAGAAAAGGAGGTAGAATAGTAATATAGTAAGAGTAAGAGATAACACAGTTCAAGTGCTGAATGAGTACTCATGGAATATTAAGAAGCACAGAGGAGGGACTCCTAAGTGTTGTGTAGGGTCTCAATTGAGGGTTTATGGGGAGGCATGGACAAGTCTTATTAAGTAATAAGGAAAGGATGGGTTATTTTTTTGAGACATAAGTGGAATAATTAAATAATTAATAATAGTGACCAATGATGATAATAAGTAGAACTTATTTCCTAGTTTTTTTTCTCCAATCTCTATTTCTGAATTTCTACACTTTTTTCTCCAACATTCCTCAGCAGTCTTCACCCTAGAAGATCCTTCCTTCTGTCCTTCCTTTGATTGGTCAGTTTTTCATAGAAAATCCATTTTAAAGAGAGATCTTAGGCATGTTCACTTCTTTCTAGCTTACATTCCTGATTTTCTGGACTTCTTTCTCTACCAACT
Source organism: Sarcophilus harrisii (assembly GCF_902635505.1). Lineage (NCBI taxonomy): Eukaryota > Metazoa > Chordata > Mammalia > Dasyuromorphia > Dasyuridae > Sarcophilus > Sarcophilus harrisii. The sequence continues at coordinate 531,852,471 of NC_045426.1, read as the reverse complement.
AAGTACCAGCTACCAACTACTTCTAAGTAAGAAGAACTATTTTCTCTCTTCTTCCCTTCTGACATGTTTTCTCACCTCATTAAAATGTAACCTTCTTTAGAGTAGGTATTTTTTTTTGCTTCTGCTTTCCCAGTATCTAATATAGTGCCTAGCAGGCACTGATTTGACTCAAAGAATTTTGTAATGCTACAGAAGAAAACATTTAAAAGCTCATCCTTTTTTTTAAAAATTGAAATGTGAATCATCTTTCTTGAAAAAGGTTAAGATCTAAAATTTTGAGTTGAATTTCATCATCATTTACCAGTAGCTTTCTCACCCTGGAAGATCTTTCCATCTCTGGGTTCTTTGATCCTTTCCTTATAAAATTTCTATTTTAAGGAAAGGCTCTAGACAGGCAAGTTCATTCTTTTATCTCTTCCAACTCTCTGGATAAGTATTCAGTAAGCAATTTTTTTCATGTTAAGTATATCCATATTAATCATTTTGTGCAAGAAAACTTAAAAAGAGAGACAGAAACATATGCACACAGAGATGAAAGAGAGGACAGAGAGAAGAGAGAGAGGGAGAGATATAGACAGAGACACACAGAGAGAGAGACAGAGACAGACAGAATCTGTATTTAGATAACATTAATTACTTTCTCTAGAGGGGAACTGCATTTTTCATCATGAGTACTCTGGGGTTGTCTTGAATCATTTTATTTCTGTTACTGTGTATAATCTTCTGTTTCTGCCCCCTTCACTTTGCCAGTTCATTTATATATTTCAGTTTTGTTTTCTGAAATCACCCTGCTTATCATTTATTATAACACAATAATCTATTACAATCATAAACCCAACTTGTTCAGCCATTTTCCAGTTGATGGGAATCCACTCAATTTCCAATTCGTAGCCACAAAAAGAGCTGTGACAAGCTTTTATTGTACACTTTTTATTCTTCCAGGGACTATTTTGGATGTTAGAAATATAAAGAAAAAATGAAACAGTTTCTATATTTCTTGTAACTATTCCCTAATTTTTTCTTTTCACACAATTTAGTCTTCTAAGTAACTATAGATCAAATTATACCACTGTTCATTAATTTATTCCACAAACATTATTGATGACTAATTCCAGTTCTCAGTAAGCCAGTCTCTTTAGTGGGCAAAGAGTGTGACTAACGCACCACATCTCACCATGAAATGGAAGTTTCCTACATACTTGATCAGCTTTCTTGTTATTTATTAAATAACAAGTTTCATTATTCTTTTGTATCTGCTTATAATTAATTCCTATTTTTGAGTTCCAAACTCTACCCTACCCCTCATTCTCTGAATAGTACCATCATTGTCCAGAGGTATGAGTCCTATTCAGTTCTAGCATTCTGATTACTGGGAATAATCGCTAAAACTTTATTTTCCTGTGTCCACAGAGAAATGTGACAATTGATAATCTCCTTGCAAACAGAGATTGTGTTATTCCATGTGTTTGTATCCTCAGCACAATATGGTACTTAATAAATACTTTTAAACTGCTTCATTGTGCAAGTCATTTAATCAAAAATAAAAGTAAAGCGGCCCAACCTCTAGAAGCTTATATTAACACCTGGAAGATTAAACAAAAAATTGATGTACAAGAAGGAATTTAAATATCATACATGAGATGCATTCCAATCCTCTCTGTCATTTGTGATACAATCAATATGGCCATTCCCCTTTAAGGTGCATTCTTATTTCCCAACATGTCATCACTAATAAGTTCAAAGATAGTAAGAATTCCATCATTATTGTAAATAAATCATTTCCTTTTTTTGGCCCATTTTTTTCAGCAATTTATTGGTTAATAGTTTTATTTGATTCTAACTGTAGAAAGTTACTTCATTAGTCAGTCAATGAGTGTTTATTAAATGACTACTATGTATCAGGTATTGTGCTAGGTGTTGGGGATACAAATATAAAATGCTTATAATCTAATGGAGGAAGACAATACAAAAAGGAAGTGAAAAGCTGTGCATGGAGACAAAGTATGGGGGCACGATGGACAAATCCAAACAAGTCTGAAAGCAATCTATCCTTTCTCACATGGAGATTTTGAAGCTCATGCCATTACTTTTGAAAAAGAGAGTTCCTTCAGAGGGCACAGGGTATCATGAGACATGAGTATCTAGATTGACTTGATCTTGCAAGAAGAGATTAGACAATGATGAGGTTCCTGAGGTATGATGAAATCAAAACCAGGACAACTAGTAGAAAAATGAGTGAAATTCATTAAATTGTAAACATCAGGAAGGCAAATGTTCTATTAACAGTGAATTAATGCACATACTGTGTAGATTAAGGCTACACATGTTTACTAAACAAGTTCCACAGTCTCAGGAACCATGAGAGAGATACAGTATTAAATAAGGGCAAAAACAGTTCCTTCCCTTAAGGAATCTATAATCTAATGATTGTGTACCTAATGAATGGTAGAACAATGAAGTAAATCTTAACTATCAGTAACAACATCTCATCTATAGAACTCACATAATGCCTTCTTTGTTTTATTATTTGATAGCTTATGTATTATTACAGATTATATACAGATATAATTATCTTTATTTCTATTTTATACCTGTGTTAGAATGTGAATTCAGTACACTCTGTGCAATAGGTATTAAATAAGCATTTCTTGAATAAAGGAAGATATCCTTTGAAGTAGTAGGTTAGAAACAGTAGATTGATCTTCAAAAAATTTATGAAATTTAGTGAGGATTTATGTTGTTTCTCAATTCTCAATTCAATATGCCTAGTTATTAAGTGCTGAAAGCACATGATTTGACCAATTCAAATATTCACTTCATTGGGACAAATATCAACCTATTACTACTCTTCAGCCTGATTGAATTGTGTCCATATCTTTCCATCAATTATTTCTAGAATATCTACTCAGTGGCCCACAAATCTCCTTGTTAATAAAAAACCCCAAATTATTATTTTGGCTATTGTCTTTTGCTAGTGTGATGAAACTAACTCTTCTCTTTTTCCTTGATTATGTCATTTCACTTACTTCTTGATTGTAGATCAAATAGTTAGTCAGTCAATAAGCATTTATTAATTCCCTATTATGGGCCAGACAACCTTGGTGAACTCATAATCTACTGGGTGAGACAACATGCAAATAACTATATACAAGAAAATTTTATATATATATATATATATATATATATATATATATATATGATATATTTTTTTTTGTGTGTGGAAATAATCCACAGAGGGAAGGCATTAGATTTAAGAAGGATTAGAAAATCCTTCTGTAGGAAGTAAAATTTTACCTGGAACTTAAAGGAAGCCAAGAGGCAGAGCATTATAAGCATGAGAGATAGCCAGAGAAAATTCTTGGAACTAAAGAGTACTGTCAAAGCCTATCTACATGCACTAAGAATCTTTCTGTTGCCCTTTGAGTCAGCTGTATGCGTATTTGGGTAATAATAACTCACATATAATAGTTTCAGTTTTGCATTCATTATTTCAATTGATTTTTGAAACAGGATTGTGAAGTTGCCCATGCATTTTTATTAGCATTTCCCAGATGAAACTATGATAGTTCTAAAAGTTAAATATCTTATCTAAGCTTCATTTAATCTAAGCTAAAATTCCATTGAAGTCTTTTCGGATTCCCCTTACTGCTAGTGACTTCCTCTGTATATTACCTTCAGCTTATACTATCTATAGATCTATATCTACATTGTTTGTATATAGTTTTGTTTTTGTTTTTTTGCCTGTTGTTTTCTCCATTAGAGTGTGAGCTCCTTGAGGGAGGAAACTATTTTTACTTTTCTTTGAATCCCCAGTGCTAAGCACAGGATTTGACACAATAGATATATAAGACTTGTGGACTGGCTGATTATCCATGGTCATGCATCTGGTAATGGACAGAGTTGATATAGAACCAACATACTTTACATCATATTGCCTCCATTGAAAAAAATCTAAGTTTTCACTACCATCAATCAGTGCTATATGAGTAGCATACAAAGATGGTGTTGTATCTGAATGTTTCTAATGGTCTTGATTTGAATGTTTAGAGACTAATAAAGTAAGAAGGAATCAAGTTCATGAAAACAAAGGATGTTTCTTATGGAAGAATAATTTCTTGTTTAATTAAAAAAGCTTAGATTATAGTGTGTGTGTGTGTGTGTGTGTGTGTGTGTGTGTGATTTTAGCTTGTATTATTGTGTGTGGAGAAGTTGCAGAGTTAGGTAGTAGAATGGTAACTGAAAGATTGGTATCAATTAATATTCCACCTTCATTTGACAATTGAACAGAAATACATCAACTTAGAGAAGAAATTTTTAAGGAACTCTAGTTGGAAAAAAAATAACATGGTGGGGAATGATTGGTGGTATGGTGGGAAGATGCTATCCTCTAACAAAATTCTCTTGCCAGATTAGCAATTAAATCATAAAAGAAATGATGTTACCTGAGGTCAACAGATAATGCTGAACTATAAATTAGACACTGTTTTCATAGCACTGTGATGATTATTGTGAATACTGTTGAGACTATAGTCACAAGAGATCTCTTTGCCTAGAGAGAGTTAAGAGAGTAAGTGGAAAGAAAATGAAAGTATCAATTATAGATGGCTTTCTTAAGGAATCTAACCTCCAAAAGGAATAGGGATATTGGATAATAGCTAATAGGGGATGAATGGATGAAATGCCATTTTCTTAAGGATGGGCTAAGATCTTGGTGGATTTGAAGGCAGCAGAGAAGTTTTCAATATAGAGATAATAATAATGATGATGATCAGTCTTAAGTTTTTCAAAGTTCTTTAAAAATAGTATTTCTTTCTCACAAAACCTTGGGATGTGAGTACTATTATTATTCCTTTTTCACATATTAAAAAAAATCAAGTAGAAAGAGGTTAAATGACTTGTTTAGGATCACAATAACTTAGAGATGGGAAAATTGAGGCAAATAGATCTTATGGAAATTGCCCATGGTCACACAAGTGTTAAGTGTCTGAAGTCAAATTGAACTTCAAGTTTTGAACTTCAAGACTCCAGGTACAGTACCCCCTAGCTGCAAAGGTTTAAAAGAAATCTGTGGTAATGACTGCAGCAATTAGGGAGGACAAAAGGATTACCTTGAATCAGTGAAATTTTTCTTGTATTCTGTCAGTACAATTTTATGATTTTTTTTCTAGCTCTGTTTTGCACCATGTGAATAGAAAAAGAGTAATGACAAAATTAGCAAAGGGAAAAATATTCAAAAAAGGCAAGATAGTCAAAAGAAGGAGAGAGACTACAATTAAAATGATTAAAATGGTGAGGAAGGAAGAAGAATGTAGGCAGGGGTGAGACCTAAGAAAGAACAGAGTATTAGAAATATTGGAGCTTATAGTGAGCTTGAAGAACAGAGATATGTCTCATAAGGCAAAAGCAAAGATTAAATAATAAAAGATGTTGATCAGATAAATCCAAGTTTATAAAAATAGCAATGGAACTTTCCTGAGTGATGGCAAGGTCAAAAATATTACCAGCTTCTTTCATGTTAAATATTTTTCTTTCTCATTACATCCATCTTTTTCCTTTTATTGATACTTGGCTCCCTTCTGACAACATGGCATCTCTAGTCACTATTTCTCGCACTGATTGCACTTATCCTTATAACCTCCTGATGCGCTGGTCATAGCAGGAGAATCTGAATACTCCTTACTCCCTATTGCCCTTTCCAGTTTCTCCATCTACCATCATTATTCAGTAATTTCTTTTTTAATCCTCATTTATCACTCAGTCAATATTCTTAAAGCTATTTCACAATTTTCAAAGATACTTTTCTCCCTATGAATTCAGTGCCTGATTCAATCTTTCACTCTTCTCCAATTTCTACATTTTTATTGAGAGACTTTAACATATAACCACACCCTAACTTCCTCTATTTCCTCTTTCCTCATTTCCTATGACCACTTCTCTAACCCATGACTGATACAGTGGTGTATAGCTACTAGGAGTTGGGTGAGGAAGATCATTACTGGAGAAAGAGATAGTCAAGGAATGCGAAGTTGCAGCAGGCAGGGGTGAAGGAGAGATGATGAAATGACCAATGCAGGCAAGCCACTGTTTCAATGACTAATTAATTTTTCTGACTCCAAGCCAATCAAATTATGCACAAAGTGTTTACTCTGATGAGTACATGTTCCTCTGAATTCCTTTAGACTATATTTTCTGCCTTGAATGTCTGATTTACCTCACTAGATACAAGCTCTAAGACAGGTACTATTTCTTTTTGTAGTGCCTAGTACATAACAGCTACTCACTCAGTGTTTGTTGAATTGTTTGAAATATCTATAACAAAGAAATCTCTAGGCTATCTAATATCCTTAACAGGGTACTGTAGAAGACAGCTCATCTAATACCAGATCACAAAATATTATTTTTCCCTGTATCATTGATATATTTTTAAAAATTTGAGAATATACACTAGTTAATATCCATAATCCTTGGAACATATAAGGTTGTAAAAGTAAGTACCTGTTGCTTATCCTGTGTACCTGTATCTTATCAATGTGAAGACTTCAGCATCTCATCTCATTTAATCCAATTCATTCTAATAAGCACTTATTAAGCTGTTACTATGTGCAAAGTACTGAAGATACAAAATGAAAGGAAAAATAGTCCTTCACATCAAAGAATCTTCCTAATGAGATAATTTGATTCCTTTCTTCCCCTGTGTTCCTTTTCTCCCCTGTCCTCCCTTGTCTGCCCATCTTTGCCCTTTTCTTTCTCTCTTTTCTCTTTTCTACTGATAAGAAACCTTTTGATTTATTTCTTTCACACCAACTCTCAAGAAAAATTGATATGAGTTTTTTCTCCTGATTTTAAATTGTATGTAGTTCATTGTATGATCTTTAAAAAGTCAAAGTTAATACAGAAAGATTATAACTTCTGTCCTCTTAGAACCTTTATGGAAATCAAAATTTCTTTCTCATTGGATTTTTGGTGAACAAAAACATGTTAAGTAAATTGAAATAAATAAATAAATCTCAAAAAGGAAATCACAGACTTTTTTTTGCAAATAGAAAATATGTGAGCTATGATACCCAGAGGGCACAGAATTAACTTGCACAATGATAATTTATATTTTATGTGAGTTTTATTTTTATACACCTGCTTTTCTTTGCAATTCATGAAAAACACATTGATATCAAGGCAATTGTGCTGTCACAGAATTCATAATCTTAACTGGGATACTTCACATCAATATGACACATCTCTTTCATGCCATCTCAAGTAATTTAAAAAAATACAGGTTCTAAACAGCTAATAAAATTTCCCTATTTTTCAGTCAGATAAATTTTCCTTCTCCCATCAGTGAGTTATGTTATTGCTGCTAGATTTGAAGACAATGCTATAGCTATTGAGAAAGGATAACTTCCTTGGATGACCAGTAGAGAATTACTTCTATGATTTTCTTTGGGATTAATTATATAGCGATTTTGCTTTTCATATCATAGATTTTCCAAGATTTTAACCTCTAGGACCATTTTCCTTTCAAAGAAAAAGCAAGGACATGATAAGATTAATTTAGTAAATTATTGTTAGAGTTTGCTAATCTATGTGATTTATACTCTTCATGTGACTTATCTGAAATTCACTAAGCATCTTAGACAATCACCAACAAAGTAAAATTCTAGTTGAGCATCCACTACTTCTGCTGCCACCAGCTATGTATAGTGCTTGCCCATTGAAAAAAGCTCCAAAGAATGAAATATGTAGGGGAAATGATGGAATTTGTTTATTTCTTCCCATTCCTTTATAATTGGACTCAGCTTGTTTTTGTAGTATCTAAAGGAATAGCACACAGCATAGCATGCTTAAATAAGGAATGTTTGCTTCTATTTTTTTTTTTAGTCTTCTAGTTTCCTCTTAAGGCTTTATGCTTAGTTTCAGGGGATCTGCTTAGCAGCAGGAAATAATAATCTCATTGGACAATCAAGGAATTGCATTACATATCTGAAAGTTCTGGAATAAAGAAGGGTTTGAAGTATTTGCTAAATAGACATTGATATGACTGCATAGAGAACCAATAGGGAAGTGATTCTCCTCATAATAATCATTTTATCTATTTTTAAAAAGTCCCTTTTATTTGTTATCATTTGGTGATCATCATATAAAGCACTTTTTGAATCTTTTTTGAGACAAAAATATTAATAATATTTTAGCATAATGCTTCTGAATAATTTGGAAATCTCTAGACTCTCTCCTTTTTCTGCCAATTCTTTCCAGTTATACCCTCTGATATGATTTCCTCTTTGCTTTAAGACTCTCAGAATCTCTATCTAGTTCTGAGATAGCACCTTTTTTTAATGCAAGTTGCTTCATGGTATTAGCTATATTTCTTATACAGTGACTTTGTTTCAAAGATATGTACAGGACATATTCGTATTGGTTTTTTTGTTGTCATTAAATCAAGCAATGTTTTTACCCAACACATTAAGCATACAAGTTGTTGTTGTTGTTTTGATAAAGTACATGAATCAAAGGAACATAAAAAATGATTACTATAGATACAATAAAGAATAGTAGCAGCAGTGACACCTTGTTGTTCATCTTTCATTTTGAAGAGAACTAATAATACCAGGGGGTAATGTTTTGACTTGAACATTGGATTTAAGTGAGGAATTGAAGTTTTCTCTTCTAGTAATTGATGTTCAGTGGTAAGACAATGATGATCTTAGCATCTTTGATGTTTGACTGAGCTCTAAATGCTTCAACATGCTTGATTTAGACATCTTCATGACTATCAGAATACAAAGTTCTCATCAAACCATTCCACTGGGAAAGTCTTCACATGCTTGGAATAGAAAAGGATTTCTACCCAAATATTCATTATTGAGTTTGAAGTCTATTGGTTACCTTCAACTGGGTTAGTCTATCAGCTGAGATGACAACTTCTTAGAACCACAGGTGGGGAATGGGTGAGAACTAGACACCAAAGATGAATGAGCATCTTTGAAATGGAATGAGTATGCCCTCATTCCAGAAATACTAGTTCTCTCTAAATCCCCCAGTGACACCTAGATCCTCACAGGAGATGGGATTCAAGAAAGTGGATAGGTGGCACAGTGAATAGAGTATCAAAATGAGAGTCAGCTCTGGGACCATGTGATTAATTAATAACAATAACAATCATGATACTATCTAACATTTATATAATACTTACAAAGTACCAGGGACTATCCTAGTTGCTTTATAATAAATATCTCATTTGATCCTCACAATAACCCAGGGAAGCTATTGTAGAAATAGGAAAACTAAGACAACTAGAGGTTAAGGAATTTGCTCATGACTACATAAGTAATATGTATCTAAGGCTGATTTGAAGTCAGGTCCTCCTGACTTCAGCCTTGGCATTCTTAGAGAAGATAATTACAATAAAGTCTAAAGTTCTCTACAGAGAGTCCTTGAGAGTGTCCTTGTATCACCTTTTCTGACCATCTTGTGAAAATTTGCCCTGTGTGAGTTCTTTATAAACTAAACTTTTTGGCAAACATATATTTGGCATTTGAACAATGTGGCCAGCCCAATGGAGTTGTGCTCTTTGCAGTTGAATTGGAATGCTTCGCAGTTTAGTTTGAAAAAGGACCTCAATGTCTGGTATCTTGTCCTGCCAGGTAATCTTCAGAATCTTCCTAAAACAATTCAAAGTCACATAAGTTGTAAGAGTAACAAATGTGAATCCCACTTTGATTTCAAATCTGGTATTCTTTCCACTGTTCCATGCTATTTCTCTTATTTTGGTTCAAGACATTTGTCTTCATGGAGGACATCCTACTCAGGATTTAATCAGAAGAATATCCTACAAATGGTGAAGTCTTCCTGATGGCCCTGTTTGCAGGTGACTTTGTGTTGATAGCATCAAGTCCAGATTATTTGAGTATTCCCATAATGAGAGAGACCAGCCTCTTTAAAAATGGTTGACCTTATGCTTCCTAGCTGTGTGACCCTGGGCAAGTCACTTGACCATAGTTGTCTCAGCAAAAAAAAAAAAAAAAAAAAAAAAAAAAAAAAAAAGTTGGACTAAATATCTATACAGAAAATTAATAATTATTGTTCATTATCGTTCAGATTATTAAATGAAATGGAATGAGCTAGTCTTTCCACATATATAAATATAGACAGGTATAGTATTTGGAGCAGTGATTTTTGCCTAGAAATGGATGAGGAGTGCAGAGAAGATGAAATTATATTAGAAAAATTGTGTGTTAAATATATTAAAATATCCTGCCATCTGGGGGAGGGGGTGTGGGGTAAGAGGTGAAAAATTGGAACAAGAGGTTTGGCAATTGTCAATGCTGTAAAGTTACCCATGCATATAACCTGTAAATAAAAGGCTATTAAATAAAAAAAATAAAAAAAACCCAAATGGGGTCTTAAATAGCTCAACAACAACAACAGCATAAAAAAAAAAGAACAATTGTGTGGGTGTTTTAACATAGCAAGTGACACACACACATTACCTTTTTAATAACAATAATCTCTTGGTGATGCCATATGGCTATAATTTATGGAATACTGTAATACTTAAAGAATAAGAAAGGTAGAAACACATGGTGAACATTAGCATTCTAGCATATTACTACCTAAGATGACTTATACAAATTCAAATAAAAGATATCCAGGAAAATCTATGACAGGAAAAGGAGGGTTTTTATATTTGGCTGTCCCTCATACCTGGAAGGCTCTCCTTCCTCACTTCCATCTCTTTGAATTCTTGGTTTCATTCAAGCTTCAGCTTAAATGAGATAATATTTGCAAATTATTTAGCACAGTGCTTGGTGTACTATAGGTACTTAATAAATGCTTGTTTCTTATTCCATCAAGTTCTATCTTCTACAAAATGGCTTTCCTAATCCCCTTAGTTACTAATAATCTCACCAAAAGCAATTTATATTAGTTTTTCATTTATTATTTTTATATTTATATGTGTGTATAATGTCTCCCCTATTAGAATATAAGCTCTTTGAGGACATAAACTGTTTTGTACTATGGCATTTAACACGATGTCTGGTGCAAAGTAGATGCTTAAAGCTGCTTGATGACAAATTAATTGAATGAGAGAGAGGTTAAGAAAGAGATAGACTATATATTATCTTCTTACAAAAATATTAAAAGACAGAAGACTTTCAGAATGCTGAGATCCTTTGTGGGGAGACTTTGGGGACAAAATAATTACGAATTTCACAGGATGAAAAGGCTGTGTCAGTTATGAGCAACACCAAAGGAGAGAGAGCTCATACTGACAAGATTATGGATCCATTCCAGTATTGAAGTAAAATGCTATATGGTTGAATTGCCCTTAGAACAATACTTAAGGTCTAAAACAGAGGATACTGTTAGACACATTTCATCTGCTGGGTGGTTTTTTGAACCCAGAGATAATTTTCATCTTCCTTTACTTTGCCTCCAGCTTAGTTCTTTAATAATTCTCTTAAACTTAAAGAAAAGAAGCTTAATTGGTAAGTGATAAAAGAGATGATCAGAGTTAAATACAAACATGATTATTAACCTATGGATGAAGTCATTCTAGAATGTTTCAGTTATTAGAGAAATGAATTTTAGAGCTTGCAAGAATTTGCTTTATATACATATCCACTAAGGGAATAAATGGTTCTCAAAATTGCTTAGTTAAATCCTCCCCCCTTGAATATGCTATTCATTAGAATAAATTTGACCTTTTTGAAAGAGGCATTAATAACAGTAGGACATTATTAGTAGGAGTAATGTTTCAAAGTCTTACTAGCAGCTTGGTAGATTAATGTGTAGGTTTGGAGCCAAGAAGATTTGGATTCAAACCCAGCCTCAGATATATGGTCCTATGCAACTATGTGACCCTAGGCAACTCATTTGACCTCTATTCTTTTGTTTTCCTGACTGTAAAATGGCATAGTAATAACATCTCAAATGATTATGGTGAGAATTGAATGAGATAACTATAAAGTGTATCATACAGTACTGAATACATAGTAGGCACTTAATAAATGCTTATTTCTCCAGTTCCCATCTCCCTATCCCCGTCCTTTTCTCCAAAAGAGCCAATTCACTTTTCTAATAGGTTTCAACTTTTATTTCCAATTTGTGCCTCAACTTATTGGGCAAATGACAGAATCTCACATTTATTTATGTTTTCTAGATAAAAGGTAACAAGAAATTTAAAACTATGAAAAGCTTTGTAGATCAGCTCTTCTGACTTCATATCTATACTTGGTTGGAAAATTGCTGATGAAGAAGACTTAAGTGATTTAATTAAGGTTATATTGTTAATCACAAAGTCCATATAAGAGCAACAGAGGATGAAAGGGTTAAGAGCAAGAAGGATTCTCACAATTCCCTTCTTCCAGCTGCTTCATTTCATAGATAAAGAAAGTAATGGCAAGAAACATTGGATGAATGACTTACTCAAGATTACATAGGTAGGGACAGCCAGAGACAAGGACAGACACGAAAACAATTTTTTAAAAGCAAAAGTAAGATGAAGATACCCTACTAGAAATAGTAACTTTCCTTCCAGAGAACACATTTTGTGTCTATAAAGAAAAATGGAGCCAAAAGGCCCTATTTTAGTCTCTCCTCCTCATATTACTGATGAAGAAAATGAACTTGAAGAGTTTAAATGAGTTAAAAGAGTTAAAATTATGTGGTGCCAAATTAAGGATAGATGTCAGGTTTCTGAATTCCCAGCTCTTTGTACTTCTTGGTCAAAAACCAGATTCATTTAATATTAAACTTAGTTGGAGCACATTTTTTCCTCTATATAAACTCACTAATATATAGTTTAATATTGTCAAATATTTATGGCATCTAAAACTCAAAGCTCTAATGAAATCCTAAATTCCTAAAGAAGACTTTCAGTATTTCAGAAATTAGGAATGCCAAACAGCAGGTGAGGTCTAAGATAGCATAATCTGCCTAAATAGGCATTTTCTACTTCTTCTGGTTTTAGATTTTAAATTGTGATTTCATATTTTTCCATGATTTTTGCTGATTCTTTCTTAACACCTCTTGAATTACCTTTCACACTAATTTCAAGTTATAGTTGCAAGTCTATAGGAGTCTCACTTTATTTATCTCTTGCCTGAATTAATCTGTCTCAAGGTTTTCTTCTCTCAAATCCTTCCTCTATACAACTGGAAAAATAATATGCCTAAAACCTAAATTGATTCATATTATTTTGCAGTTCAAAAATCTTCAATAGTTCCCCAATGCTTTTATGTCAAATTTCTCAATTTGTCATTCAAAGGCAAAATCAGGCCCCAGCAGAGTCTTCTAACTTATTTCACATTCTTATTGACTGATCACTAACAGATTCTAGACCAAAACCCATTTAGTCATTATTTGGGCCCTGATTGATTCAGATTGAATGTAAATAGCACTCATTTCTACTTTTTGGCCAGAAAACCTTTGTCATCTCCCAGATTTATGTATGTATTTATTTAGATTTTTAAAATGTCTTTTATTATTATCATAGCTTTTTATTGACAAAGCATATGTATGGGTAATTTTTCAACATTGCTTTCTATTCCAACTTTTCCCCTCCTTCCCTCCACCCCCTTCCCTAGATAGCAGGCAGTCCAATACATGTTAAACATGTTAAAGTATATGTTAAATACAATATACATATATACATATTTATACAGTTATCTTGTTGCACAAGAAAAATCAGATTTAGAAAGAAGGTAAAAATAATATGGGAAGAAAAACAAAAAGGCAAGCAAACAACCACAGAAAGAGTGCAAATGCTATGTTGTGGTCCACATTCAGTTCTCAGTGTACTTTCAGCTGGTATATACATATATATATATATATATATATATATATATATATATATATACACCATATAAGCCCACCGTTTGATAACTTTTTGAATATAGTTCCACATTGCTCTCCAGAATATGGTTTTCTTAATTTGCATTTCTCTTATCAATAGTAATTTGGAACACCCATTCACACGAATGAAAATAGTTTCAATTTCATCATCTGAAAATTGTCTGGTCATATCCTTTGACCATTTATCATTTGGAGAATGGCTTGATTTCTTATAAATTAGAATCAGTTCTCTGACTCTAATTTATAAGGAATCAAGTCATTCTCCAATTCTACAACTCTCCATCTCTGAGATACCACTACACACCTGTCAGATTGGCTAAGATGACACCAAAAGATAATGATGAATGTTGGAGGGGATGCGGGAAAACTGGGACACTGATGCATTGTTGGTGGAGTTGTGAATGGATCTGGAGATTCTGGAATGGATTCTGGAGAGCAATCTGGAATTATACCCAAAAAGTTATAAAATTGTGCATATCCTTTCATCCAGCAGTGCTACTACTGGGCTTATATCCCAAAGGGATACTAAAGAAGAGAAAGGGACTTTTATGTGTCAAAATGTTTGTGGCAACCCTTTTTGTAGTGACTAGAAACTGGAAAATGATTGGATGCCCATCAATTGGAGAACGGTTGGGTAAATTGTGGTATATGAAGGTTATGGAATATTATTGTTCTGTAAGAAAAGACCAGCAGGATGAATACAGAGAGGCTTGGAGAGACTTAAATGAACTGATGCTCAATGAAAAGAGCAGAACCAGGAGATCATTATACACTTCAAGAACAATACTGTATGAGGATGTATTTTGATGGAAGTGGATATCTTCGACAAAGAGAAGATCTAATTCAGTTCCAATTGATCAATGAAGGACAGAATCAGCTATACCCAGAAAAGGAACACTGGGAACTGAGTGTGAACTGTTTGCATTTTTGTTTTTCTTCCAAGGTTATTTTTACCTTTTGAATCCAATTCTTCCTGTGCAACAAGAGAACTGTTTGGTTCTACACATATATATTGTATCTAAGATATATTATAACATATTTAACATGTATAAGACTGCCTGCCATCTATGGAAGGGGATGGAGGGAAGGAAGGGAAAAGTGAGAACAGAAGTGAGTGTAAAGGATAATGTTGTAAAAAATTACCCATGCCTATGTACTGTCAATAAAAAGTTATAACAAAAAAAATTTTAAAAAGCAAAACAAAACAAAATTAGTCAATTCTCTATATATTTTGGAAATGAGGCCTTTATGGCTAATGGTAAAAATGTTTTCACAGTTTATTGCTTCCCTTCTAATCTTGTCTGCATTAGTTTTGTTTGTACAAAAAGCTTTTTAACTTGATAAAATCAATATTTTCTATTTTGTGATCAGTAATGATCTCCACATCTTCTTTGGTCACAAATTCCTTCTTCCTCCACAGGTCTGAGAAGTAATTTATGTTATGTTCTTTTAATTTATTTAGAATCTCATTCTTTATGCCTAAATCATGAACCCATTTTGATTTTATCTTGGTGTACAGTGTTAAGTGTGGGTCAATGCCTAGTTTCTGTCATACTAATTTCCAATTTTCCTAGCAGTTTTTGTTAAATAGTGAGTTCTTATCCCAAAAGTTGAAGTCTTTGGGTTTGTCAAACCCTAGATCGCTATAGATATCGACTATTTTGTCTTGTGAACCTAACCTATTCCACTGATCAAGTAGTCTATTTCTTAGCCAATACCAAAATGGTTTTGAGGACTGCTGCTTTATAATATAGTTTTAAATCAGGTACAGTTAGGCCACCTTCTTTTGATTATTTTTTTTCATTAGTTCCCTTGAAATTCTTGACCTTTTGTTCTTACATATGAATTTTGTTGATATTTTTTCTAGGTCATTAAAATAGTTTCTTGGGAGTCTGATTGGTATAGCACTAAATAAATAGATTAGTTTAGGTAGTATTATCATCTTTATTATATTCACTTGGCCTATCCAAGAGCACTTAATATTTTCCCAATTGCTTAGACTGACTTTATTTGTGTAGAAAGTGTATTGTAGTTTGCTCATATAGTTCCTGACTTTCCTTCAGCATAGATTCCCAAATATTTTATACTATCCACAGTTATTTTAAATGGAATTTCTCTTTGTATCTCTTGCTGTTGGATTTTGTTAGTGATGTATAAAAATTTTGAGGATTTATATGGATTTATTTTGTATCCTGCAACTTTGTTAATGCTGTGGACTATTTCTAATAGCTTTTTAGTAGAATCTCTGGGGATCTCTAAGTATACCATCATATCATCTGTAAAGAGTGATAATTTGGTTTCCTTGTGACCTACTCTAATTCCTTTAATCTCTTTTTCATCTCATTGCTGAAGTTAGCATTTCTAATACAATATTGAATAGTAATGGTGATAGTGGGCAACCTTGTTTCACTCCTGATCTTATTGGGAATGGTTCCAGTTTATTACCATTACCATTATGATGCTTACTGGTGGTTTTAAATAGATGCTACTGACTATTTTAAGGAAAAGTTAATTTATTCCTAATTTAGTGTTGTTGTTGTTTTTTTTTTTAATAGGGATGGGTGTTGGATTTTATCAAATGTTTTTTCTGCATCTATTGAGATGATCATATGTTTTTTGTTAATTTGGTTATGAATATAGTCAATTATCTTAATAGCTTTCCTAATATTGAACCAGCCCTGCATTGCTGGTATAAATCCTACTTGGTCATGGTGTGTTATCCTGGAGATGATTTTTTGTAATTTTTTTGCTAATATTTTATTTAAGATTTTTGCATCAATGTTCAATAGGGAGATTGGTTTATAATTTTCTTTCTCTGTTTTCATCCTACCTGGTTTAGGTATCAGTATCATGTCTGTTTCATAAAAGGAATTTGGAAGGACTCCTTCAATCCCTATTTTTTCAAATAGTTTATATAGCATTGGAGTTAATTGTTCTTTATGTTTGGTAAAATTCACATGTAAATTCATCTGGTCCTGGGGATTTTTTCTTAGGGAGTTGGTTAATAGCTTGTTCTATTTCTTTTTCTAAGATGGGACTGTTTAGGATATTTACTTCTTCCTCTGTTAATCTGGGCAAGCTATATTTTTGAAGGTATTCTTCCATTTCATTTAAGTTATTGAATTTATTGCCATAAAGTTGGACAAAGTAATTCCTAATTATTGCTCTAATTTTCTCTTCATTAGTGGCGAGTTCTCCCTCATTTTTAAGACTAACCCAATTTGATTTCCCTTTCCTTTTTCTAATCACATTTACCAAGGGTTTATCTATTTTCTTGTTTTTTTCATAGCGCCAACTCAGTTTTAATTATTAATTCAATAGTTTTTTTAATTTTCAATTTTATTAATCTCTCCTTTTAGTTTTAGGATTTCAAGTTTATTGTTTGATTGGAGGAATTTGCTCTTTTTCTAGCTTTTTTAGTTGCAAGGCTAATTCACTGGTTTTCTCTTTCTCTATTTTTTGCAAGTAGGGCTCTAGAGATATAACATTTCCCCTTATTACTACTTTGGATGCATCCCACACATTTTGGTGTGTTGTCTCATTATTGTCATTCTCTTAGGTGAAATTATTAATTGTGTCTATGATTTTCTGTTTCACCCAATCATTCTTTAGGATGAGATGATTTAGTTTCCAGTTGCTTTTTGGTCTATTTTCACATGGCTTTTTATTGAATGTAATTTTTATTGCATCATGATCTAATTTCTGCCTTTCTGCATTTGATTTTGAGGTCTTTATGTCCTAATAGATAGTCAAATTTTTGTATAGGTTCCATGAACTGCCAAGAAGAAAGTACACTCCTTTCTGTCTCCATTTAATTTTCTCCAAAGATCTGCCATACCTAACTTTTTTAGTGTTCTATTTACCTCTTTAACTTCTTTCTTATTTATTTTCTGGTTTGATTTATCTAGTTCTGAGAATGCAAGGCTGATATCTCCCACAATTATAGTCTCCCACTATAGTATAGTGTCTATTTCTTCTTGCAACTTTCTTAACTTCTCCTTTAGGAATTTAGATGCTACACACTTGGTACATATATGTTTAATATTGATATTGATAAAGCATTATCTTTGCTGTCCTTTAGCAAGATATAGTGCCCTTCCTTATTTCCTTATTATTGTTTTTGCTTGATCTGACATCAGGATGGCTATCCCTGCTTTTTTGACTTTACTTCAAGTATAATAGATTCTGTTCTAGCCTTTGACCTTTACTTTATGTATCGCCCTGCTTCAAGTGTGTTTCCTGTATATAAGATATTGTAGGATAATGGCTTTTAATCCAGTCTGCTATCTGCCTCCATTTTGTGGGGGAGTTTACCCCATTCACATTTATGGTTAAAATCACTAATTCTGTGTTTCCTGCAATCTTGTTAACCCCAGATTATGCTTTTCTCTTTCTTTTCCCTTTTACCCTCCTCCCCAGTATTAAACTTATGAGCACCACTTGCCTCATGCAGCCCTCCCTCTTTAGGATCCCTCCCCCCCTTAGAGTCTCTCCCCTTTTCTTAAACCTTTCCCTTACAATTTCTGTATTCCCTTCTATTTAGCCTACTCCTTCCCTTTTCACTTTTCTGCTCCCACTTTTCAATGACATGGGAGAAGTTTCACTGTAAACCGAATATGTCTAATATTTTCTCTTTGAGCCAATTCTGATGAGAGTAAGATTCACACTATATTCATCCCCCTCCCTTCTTTCCCTTAGATATAATGTTTCCTTTACCTCTTCATGAGATGTAGTACCTCCATTTTTCTCTTTTTCTTGTACAATTTCCTTTTTACCTCTAGATCCTTTTAAATATTATAACAATAAAACCAAATTATACATGTACTCTTTATGTATACTCATAACAGAAATATAGTTATCAAGAGTTCTTTTTACCTTTTTATGTTTCTTTTGAGTCCTATATTTGGAGGTCAAACTTTTTGTTTAGTTCTGTTTTTTTTTTTTTTTTTTTTTTTTTTGTCAGAAATATATGGAATTCACCTATTTTATTGAATGTCCATCTTCTTTCCTGGAAGAAAATGCTCAGTTTGGCTGGGTAAGTTATTCTTGGCTGCATACCAAGTTCCTTTGCCTTTCAGAATATCAGATTCCAGGCCCTTTGATCCTTTAATGTGGAACCTGCTACATCCTGAGTGATCCTTATTGTGGCTCCTCGGTATTTCAATTGTTTTTTTCTGTCTGCTTGTAGTATTTTTTTCCTTGGTCTGATAGTTCTGGAATTTAGCCACAATATTTCTTGGAGTTTTGATTTTGGGATCAATGAATTCTTTCAATGTCTATTTTACCCTCTGTTTCTATAATATCTGGGCAGTTCTCTTTGATGATTTCCTGAAAAATAGTGTCTAGGCTCTTTTATTTTTTCATCATAATTTTCAGGGAGTACAATAATCCTTAGATTATCTCTCCTAAATCTATTTTCCAGGTCTGTTGTTTACCCAAATAGGTATTTAACATTTTTTCTATTTTTTCTTTTCTTTTTTTTTTCTTTTTCTTTCTTTTTCTTTTTTTCTTTTTTTTTTTTTTTTTTTTTTTGGTTTTGCTTGAGTGATTCTTGGTGTCTCCTCAAATCATTCAATTCCATTTGTTCAATTCTGATTTTTAATGAATCATTTTCTTCATTTATTTTTAAATTTCTTTTTGTAATTATCCAATTGAGTTTTTAAATGAGTTGTTTTGTTCTATGGAATGTTTTTTCCATTTTGCCAATTTTATTTTTTATGGAGTTATTTTCTTTTCCCAATTCACCAACTCTGTTTTACAGAGAGTTATTTTCTTTTTCCACTCTATCTTTGGTCTGCTCAGCATAAGCTGTTTTCCATGCTCTCCCTGCCTCTCTGCCTGAGTTTGTGCCTGACCTAGCCCTGTTCCATCCCCAAGTACAAGCAAAAACAGACCTTTTCTGGTGAATTTTGAGATTATCTTCTGTTCATAATGTGTTGTACTCCCAGTATTCATGGTTTTGATAATCAAGCACTAATTCCAAGGCTGAGTTTGAAGGTAAAGGGGAGCTCAGAAAGACAGGTGTGTCCTCTCTGCCACCTTGGCTCCACCCCTAGATTTTTTTTTTTTTTGGACTAGATGAAAAAGGAGATTTTTTGCCTCAATTGCTGCCTAGCCTTAATCACTGAACAGGCGTGGCCTCAGTCAAACTGAGATCTGTTGAACCTTTGCTTAAAAAGGCCTAGGGCTCCCATTGTATCCAAGGCCATTTAGAATCATCCTGGTCTATATCTGGCCACTGGACTCAGATGACTCTGGAGGGGAAAGTGAGTTAGATGACCTTGCAGAGCCCTCCCTCACTAAAATCCAAATTACTTGCATGTCATAGCATCACATCTTTGATGTCATGGTCCTCTTTGAGAACAAAGGACAAACAACAAGAACAACTTCCATTTAAGAGGAAAACTAAGTTTCAAAAATTTGCATACTTAGTAAATACAGGTAGTCAATGGTAGAACCATGATCCAAAAACAATACCTCTGGTTTCCTCTTGAATTTGCCTCCTTGTCATTCTCTAAATGGTATTTCTTATCCAGCTTCTGGGCCTTTACATTAACTTTTCTGTTTTCTAGAATGTATTACCTCCTCATCTCTGATCCTTAGGATCATTTCATATAAAATTTATCTAAGATATCATTTTCACTTCCAACTTCAGTTATCAGTGCCTTCTCTCTCCTTAAATTACATTTTATTTACTTATATCTATATTGTTGTTTCCCCTGTAAAATGTAAGCTTCTTGACAAAAGGGACTATTTTCTCTTTGTATCTAGAAAGTCTAACTCAGAGTTATAAATCGTATGTACTAAGACATGCCTGTTGAAACATGGCTAATATAGATATATATTTTACATAATTGTACACACATACACACATACATTTGTAAAATCTATATCAAATTGTTGACCACTTTAGGGAGTGCAGGGGGAAGGGAGGAAGAAAATTTGAAATTCAAAATTTTACATAAAAAAGAATGTTAAAATTGTCTTCATATGTAACTGGATACAATAAAATATTTTCTACTAGGGAAAATTATTTTAAAAAAGAAATGCTTGTTGAATACTTGTTGTCAGTTATTTAGGTTCAGCAGATATGACTGTAACCTTGTTTTTGTTGAGTAGCATACTGAGCAATTGTGAATACAATGGCATATAATGCTTTATATTTTTTGTTGCTTTATATTTTATAATATCTGACACATTTAATTTAATCCCACAAAACATACCTGTTGTGTAGGTAGTATGAATATTATGAGCCCCAATTTATAGTTAAGGAAACTGAGGCTGAGACAAGGAAAGTGACTAACCATTGTCATATACCTAACAAATGTAAGGAAAAAGATAGAAATCCAGATCATATTTAACTCCCAGTCCAACATTTTTCAAATGAATCAAATTTCCCCTTATTGATGTCTTCTGCATTTCTTCAAATTCACTGTAATAGTTTTCTTTTTATACACTGACATCTATAAGAAGATGAACTAAAATTATAAAAGATTAGGCTTGACAGCTTTCCATTGAATGCTTTATAAATCCTTGTTCCATATTTCCCTAAAAGTCAGCAGTCTCTCTAATTCTAAAGGACAGCAGTAGTGGCAGGCAAAAATCTAAAATAGGATTATGGGCTAGGAAGAAGTGGATAGAAAACAATAAAAAAGAGGCAGATGGTGGTAGAAAACAATAAAAATAGAGGCAAGAAAAAAGAAATGAAGCAGTTGATAAATAGGAAAGAAAAGGAAGAGAAAAAATACCATAGTATCTTTTAAATAAAAAACTAGGTGGCAGATGATATGGCTTCTGATCTTAGCTGATCCACTAACTAGCTGGGTGATTCTGAATAACTCTCTTACACCCTCATTCTTAAAAATCATATTTGGACTAGATATTCAATCATGTTTTTTTCTGGATGTATGGAGTGGTAAGTTGTAAAGGAGTGTCATCAATAAACACATCAGGTTCTATGCCTTCTGCTTATATTCTTAGTCATTTTCACTTATTTTTCTTATTTGTTTTTAGATCTTCAGTTAGCTTCTAAGCCAACTGAAAGTGCTCATATCTAAAACCAAGTGATAGAAGTTCCTCAAGCTGATATGAGCTCTGCCAAAATCAGTGATGTAGAGGAGGGAACAGAAGAAGACTGTTGATGCTATTAGCTTTCAAAAAATAAATGAAATTACAAAGATGGGTTAGCTTTGTTGGTCCCTCAAGTCTCTTTCATCTCCATTATATTAGGGTTTTTTCTCTTGGTTTTTGAAATCTCCTTCCGTGTCTTTTAAATTGAAGGACTAAGGAAGGGGGGAGAGAATTAAGTAAAGGTCTGCTTGCAAAGAATAAAATACACCATTGGATTCATGTGCATCCTACAATGTATGTCTAATATAAAAATCTCACTTACTAAAAGGGGAAAATAAAAGACTTCAAACAAAATTCCTTTTTCCTTTAGAAGTCTGAAGGAGGTTATATTTGGAGGGTTATAGATTAGGATACTAGTGGAGAGTCATTTCCTGAACTGTGAGGACTGAATATCCCCAAACAAGCTCTCCAATTTAAATCCTACTCAGCCCATCAGGATGTCTATGAAATCAAAGTAATATCACCACATTCATGCTTCATTATTCTAATGGAATTTGAAAGAAGGAACCCAGAGCCTTCAGAATCAGGGCAAGGTTGGGAGGCAGTAACTAGGCAGGCAGCCCTCCCAGTGTGCTGAGTTCAAGAGTCAAATAAAAATAGACAGGCTGAAATGGGGTGTTAATTTTCAATCGACCTGTTATCTCCATATCACCTACTTTCCCCCATGTCCAAGAAAAAAAAGTGTCAATTTTTCCTCCCTAAAATTCCCTAATGTGTGACCCAGCAGTCCGTATCATCTTACAGAGAGTGAATAGAAAAGTGCAGGGCAGACTGTGTGGTCAGTATTTTCAATAACCCCCCTGCTAGCCATTACATCATCCAGCTACTCTCTAAGAGGATTTTCAGCAGGCTTGGCTTCGTTATTAAAATAGTAATTAATTTTTTCCTCTTCACAAAACCCAAGGACCTTCAAATGGAGGCCTCAGGAGCAAGGGCAGTTTCCTTTTGAAAGTGGCCTTTCTAGAAACCATAATCGGCTCTCCAACTTTACAGTACACATGTTCCCCAGTAAATGTGATTAAAGAGCCACACAAAAACCCCCTTGCAGAAAATTAATTCAGTTTCCAGAATAAAAAGTTTGATAAAGTTGTGCAATGCTCCAATGACAACATATAATAGAAGTGCAGAGTTTTATCCCCTTGAAGGATAAATGGGCGGCCAGAAAGGTCTGGTGGTTCCCAGAGTAAAAACATCTGCTACAGCTAATTCACTTTAGCTTTTGATTGTAAAATTCATTAGCCATATCAGGCAGCTGTAGTTTCAAACATGTTGCTAGGAAGTACAGTTTTATAGGCTGGGATGCTTGTTTGTTCTCTTCTGTGGTGGGAAGGTCTTATCACACCCCTGCCTTAGTGACAAGGATCATCCCAGAGTTCCATTGGGGTATCTGTTCTCCATCAGGGTGCCATCATGAACCCCACAATTTGTCACCTTCATCTCTGTCAAAATCAGTGATGTAGAGGAGGGAACAGAAGAAGAAGAGTGTTGATGCTATTAGCTTTCAAAAAATAAGAATTTCAGCTTAGGAGATGAAATAAAAGCACTAGCAAGCATCCTTTTTACTTGATTCCTCCATATTAAATATTCATAATAAGTTGTGTGGAATGGAGTTTTAAAATATAGAAGCCTAATAGAAGAATTCAAAATATTGTGGGAATGGGATAAGGTAAATATCCCTGCTGTGCTATTTATTACTGGAATTGTACCCAGGTTGTTTTCTATGAACCTACAGAAGATGAGTTTTCACCTGAATATTTTTATTTAATTACAAAAAGCAGTTATATTATCCTCTTAAGCAATAATCTGCTGAATGCTAAGCATAAAGGAAGTAAGACCTGTCCTAAAACTATTTCTCTTTAAAGTCCACTGAATAAGATAAAAATAATGATTTTTTCTTAAATAAAAGAACAAAACAAACAATTTTATTACAACCTATGTGGAATTAAAATTTCTCAAAAGTTAGAAACTTTGCAGAAAACATTAAGACATGTGGGAACAAACAACATTTTTATCAGTATCTCTCATACTAAAGTTATTCTCAAGATGTTTTAAGTGACTTAAAAAATATGTGCTTTTATTCCAATACTTATATTCAATTAATAACAACAGTAATGATAGCCTTTCTATAGCACTTAAGGATTGCAAAGTACTTTACAAATATCTCATTTTGTGCTCACAATAGTTTTGGGAGTTTGGGGAGTAATTGCTATTACTATTCTCATTTTACGATAAGGAAATGAAAGAAGAAAAAGTTAAGTCATTTATTTAGGCTCACACAGCTAGCAGGCATCTGAAGTCTGATGTGAACTTGAATCTTTCTGACTTAGGTCCAATGTTCTATCCACTGAACCACATTGCTGCAAAAAAGGAGTTACTGTTTCTATCTAGGCAATAATTCACCAAATTATGCATAAAGAAATAGTAGTAGATGGTGTTCTAGAATAGTGTCAGACTAAACTTCATTGAGTATAAGAAGAAAACAAGAACACCACGAGATATTATTTATAAGACATTCATTTGATCCTCACAATTACATGTAAAGTAAGTGTTTTCTTATTCCCATTTTCTAGATAGGGAAACAGAAGCTGAGGGACTTTAAATGTTGCCTAGGGCCATACAACTGCATCAGATTTGAACTCAGTTCTTCTTGAATCAAAGTCCAATACTCAAGGTACCTCTCAATAGTAACAATAATTGACTAGTTGTATATAACTATTATTTATGTAGATTTAAGGTTTGGAGAATTCTATACATATTTTATTTTCTTGGAAGGGTGATTTCTTTATAGATGGCTGCTAGTTGGAATCAGACATAAGGACTTGATCTCTTCCCACTACCTTAGAAAATTCATTCTTTTGAGTAACAAGCTGAAAGATGTAGATGATTTTATTTTCACTAATCCTATTAAAAGAGGCTCAGGATAAAATAAGTGTTTGGATTTTTGCCCTGAGTTTCTGAGCTAATGTGCAAAACGACCCAACAGTACAATGGCTCTCAACCCAGAGTGTATGAACTTAAATATTTTCTGATAATTATTTGATTTCCTTTGTAATCTTATGTATTTTATTTTATGCTTTTAAAAACACTGTTCTGAGAAGGAGTCTATAGACTTCACCAGACTGCTAAAGGAATCCAATTCTCAAATAACATTTAGAATTCTCAGGGATGACTATGCATGAAAAAAAAAGTTGCCAGAAATTTTGAGAAGGATCAGGAAAGTTTTGGAAAAATTACACATTATACACATATATTATATGCATACACATGCACAAATTTGAACACATATACTTCTATGTATGCATACATATATTACCTATCACACAGAGTTGTTATGGGGATCAAATGAGATATATAAAAATGCTATGCAAACTTTAAAGCTCTGGAGAAATTATATACTAAAGAAATTATATATTTCTTTATGTATTATATATCACATTTACATAAAGATGTTATTTTTATATTTTATTTATTTAAAAATTATATATTATGCATATGTGTATACATTATACACACATATATATATATATATATTTGTGAATGTGTGTATATATATATAATGTGTGCAATCATACACATATTAATTCTATATGCACATCTGTGTCTATGTGTGTATAACATTTCATATGTGTCTGAATACACATATAAACACAGATGCATAGGATTGGAAATCATTTTTAAATAGAGATGTTTTATAATGCCTCTTTAAGTCTTCTTTCCTTGCCAAACAGAGGCATCCTACAGGGTCATAAGCAGATGTGAGACGTGCCTGTTTCCTCTTATCCTGCTCCTATTGGCCACCGCTGGGTGATGTAATTAGGCCCATGATCAGAACTCGTCCCGAGCAGGGATTGGAGGGAATTTCAGTTAATCACAGGTTTTCTCAGGCCTCTTCTGCCCGCTGGTCTGTCTTTACTGCTGCCCGGCCATTCTTGTTTGATTCTGCCTGGGATGCTGGGGACCCAGAGTCTGGGTCATCAGGTGACAGAAAGTCTCTGCTCTGTTTCTTTCCATCCCCTGCTCTGCCTGCTGGGAACATCCAGAGGAATGAAGGAGGCGAAGGAAGTGTAAATTGCATACTAAAAAACTTTAACAAAAGTATTTTTTGGCAGGGTGCAAAGGGGGGCTGGGTCCTCGGTTGGATCACAGTGGGCTTTTCTTTTTTGAGTTCTAGCTGAGCTGAATAGATACTGTGTCCCGGAGCCTGGAGAGCAAGCAGCAGATGCTGCGCCTCAGCGAGGTCTGGCTTCTGTCAGGGAGATGCGGAGTGAGCCGCTCCTTCCCTAGCTATCCTTTACATGGCAGCCTGGTTGCCACAGTACTTTCACCAAGTCCGGGCCCATTTTGAACAAAGACAATAAGAAAGATGGATTGCATGGCTTCTTTCAATATCTCTGTGGGGTGAAGCTTGGGGCTGGGATGGATAAGAGAATCCAGAGTTTTTTCTCACAACTTAGTTACAGACTTCATGTCTCCTCTATATGGGGGAGAAATCTCATATCTTTAATGTAAATGTAAAGTAGGTCAATTAATCAATATTTATTAAGCATTTGGCATGTGACAGATACTATTCTAAATATCAGAAATACCTGGAAATATATGTACAGAGGATATTTGAAACAGTAAGTCACTAAATCTGAGCTATTATTAATACTATTGTGGATGTGTGAACAGGAACTGTCATTTAATCTATAAAGAAAACTCTCAGTTCGGAAATTCTCTCCTTCAATGAACTCAGCAATGTCTCTGTAACTTTAAAGCTTAAAAGAGTTCCTTGGCACAGGGAAATTAAGTTTGTCTAGCCTAGAATGTGCCCAAATATTTCTGACTCCTCAGATCAGCTCTCTTCCACAACACCAAATTACCTCTCATAGACTTTCTTTTTTTAAAAACACTGTTAGTATCATCACTATCAGCAATATCACTTCTTTATCTCTCTCCACATGTTATTTTCTTTTTCCTTTTTGACCTAAAATGTAAAAGAAAAATAAGAAATATACTCATGCCAAGAAAAAGGGAGGTCGTGGAGGTTAGGGCTAGAAGAGAGCTAAGAGATCATTTAGTCTTGGTTCTTAACCTAAAGTCCATGGATGGAAGTCCGTGGATAAATTTCAAGGGATCTGTAAACTTGGAAGTGAAATGATTAATAATAAATTTTCCATTTACTTTTTTAAGTGCCAAATAAAAAAAAAGACAATTACATATATTTATATGTTTCATATGTGTATATGTATAAATCATATGCTATAATATAAATTTCAGTATATACATACATGGACAAATAGATGGTATAGTAGAGTTCTGGGGTTGGAGCCAGAAAATATCATCTTCCTAAGTACAAATTTGGCTTCAAATACTTGCTAGCTGTGTAATCCTGGGCAAGTTTGCCTCAGTTTCCTCATCAATAAAAGGAGCTGGAAAAGGAAATGTCAAGCCACTTTAGTACCTAATAAGAAAACCACAAAGAGTTGGACATGACTGAAACAACCATATAAATACCTGTAAATATCATTATACATATAAATTACGTTTTAAGAAAGATAGTACTCAGAGAAATAAGTACATGGAAAAATTATCACTTCTACATGAAATTCTCAAATATAAATCATTTGGTTATATAAGTCATATACATATACACATATATGTAAACATATGTGAAGCTATGTGTGTATACATCTATCTATCTATGCCTGTATATATGTATATATATGTAGCAACTATAAGCAAAAATATATATAATGAAAACCCATAATAAAACTTACACATAAAGGCACCTCAATTATTATCGGCATTGTTTTAAAGCATGTATATATATTCAACTTTAACAAATGAGTAATCAAAACATCTTTTTCATTTACATGTCCTTTACTTAAATATTACATTTCTAAGGAGATTCAACTATTTACTATGTATATTTTAGTGACTGCCACATATTATAGGATGCTGGACAAGTCAGATATTTTTATGTCACTTTTTCTCGCCTTAAAGGGGAAGGGACCAGGATGATATGCTACCCTTTTCTAGGATTCACTGTCTGTGCTATTTATTTCAAACTGTGTTATTATTTATCTTTTATGTTATTTAATTTCTGCTCAACCCCAATGAGATGACCATTGAGATTTCTTCCAGTTTTCTGTTTTGACATTTCACTAGGGTTGAGGGGAAGAAGGTTAATACTGTCTCTTATAAAATCAGTGTTGATCAGGGAAGAATATAATGCAGGAAAGTTAGTTCAAGATTACAATAGTTAGTTTGGGTTTTTATGAAATTTCAGACATGAATCAGTAAGAATGACAAACCTTATGCCAATTCATTTATAGCATCAAGAAAAGGTCTAATGTGGATTAAATATTGGAGTATAACCAACTATGTTAAAATTTTAAGGACTGAATCACAAGGGCATCAGGTTTTATTTAGGTTTGAATGGTTACACAACTTAATTACATCATATATTTGTCTAGAAATTCAAGTGTCATTGATTTGAGGGCAGAGTCCCCTTTTTAGACCAGTGGAGGGATACAAGCATGAAAAGCAACAATTACAGAAATATATGGTAGGCAATATACAGCAGGTCACAAAGACAAATCTAAAAACTGGCAGGACTGGTGCCTGTAAATTGGGGGAATAGTAAGGCACTAAATAGAGACAGTCTATTTAAATCAAGTTCTATAGACTTCAACAAGCTAGGTCCTCTGTACTACCACCCTCTAAGATTTTATGATTCCATGACTTACTGATCTTTGCATTCCTAACAATGCCTAGCATGTTTAAGTGATTCATATATGTTTATTGTTGCATACTTTGAGACTTTAATGATCCATGATCTATCATGTGACTAATTCTTCAGATGCTGCAGAAGACAAATATTTTCTCATCCTTTGGGAGCCTCATCCATGCTCATCTATCCTTTGCAGAGGTCTATCCATTTTTGGGAGGAGCTCTTGACATTTCAGGGATGCCAGTGGAGAACAGACTATTTACTGTTATTCTTCTCTCTTATTATAGTCTGAAGTCCTTTTCTGGGCATTGAACATTGAAATTCCTACCACTTCTGCACAAGTATTTCCTACTCATGGCCCATCACTCATTCTCCATTAACCTCACCTTGGAACAATTCTTCAAACACCTGGTTTACTTGTTTTTCAGTCACATTACTTACTTTGAATTTGAAAAAACTATTGGTACTAAAAATGGGCTTTTGTTACTATGAGAAATGTGGCATTCAGTTTCTCAAATGCAATCTAGCCCACCTTCCTCTTTCTATTTAATTCTGGACTGAGTTCATTTTCCATTTGCATTTATTTAATATTGAATTGACATTGGCAAGAGCCTCATTGCTTACTACATACCATGCTAGTAGGAATAAAAAGACAAAAATGAAACAGTGCCTGCTCTCGAGGACCTTACATTCTATTGAATTCAATTTCCGTCTAAGATATACATTCTGCTAAAGCAGCTCCACGGGGTGTCCATTCAAATGTATACCAAAGTTTGGGCAAATTAGCATTCATTCTTTTGGTTGTTGTTGGATGGATTGTTAGGCTGAACTCTTGTGAATGGTATGAATCTTATTTTAGGAAGCCCTGTAAAATTCCAGGTTGTAATGTTTGTGTAGGTGGATGTATATTGGTGGATGGGAAGATAGATAGGAGTTAAAACTCCCATATTCCAACAATTCAAACTGGGATTATTGCAAGCAAGGAAGTTATAGTGCAAACCTGGGGTAACAGGAGTCAAATTTACCCCCACTTGGATTGATTGAAAATTAACTATGAACCCTTTGGGCAAGAGTAGTATAAAAGTAGTTTTTGAGATTTTGAAGGGAGCTTCTGAGACTAAGGAATTTCTTTGTTCCTTGTTTCTTAAGTTTCTTGCTGGGGGATTTAATTTGTTTTTATTCTCTGAACTGCTTTTAAACCACCTTGAAAATTGCCTCTATCAGAGGTTATTGGAATATGATAATAATAAAAGCACTGTATGTTTGAACATTCTGGCTCTGAGTGGTTCATTTTACCAGATGCATTAGAGTAGCACTAACAGATGTAATCAGCACCATGTCATTTGTGGACAGGAACATATGGATGACCTCACTATCTATAGGTACTTCCTCATTTTATTTAAATTCTGCGTGATAGTGAGAAATATATTTGGATAGCATATGTCTCCTGATTTAATGACGGGCTTGAGATTGATAACTAGAGGGCCATCACACAAAATTATTTCTATTATATTTTTCAAGGAATCCTGTATGATTTTGACAAATATTTTGAGGATGCCTTCTTGGATGAGAGTTTTTAAAATGATGCATTGCTTACTTAAATGCCTTTTGTTTTTATTAATGATGTGTGTATGCATATCATAGATATTATACAGATATATGAATGTATTAATTTATATGTGTGTATATACATATATATATATATAGAGAGAGAGAGAGACAGACACACACAGATAGAGAGAGAGAGAGAGAGAGAGAGAGAGAGAGAGAGAGAGGAAGGTGTGATGGAAAGATCTAGATTTGTATCCCAACTATACTATACTTATCTTTTTGACCTTCAGTAATTTGTTTTACCTTTCTTGGCCTCAACTTCCTCATCCTATCTTTTGTATAATAAGAGCTTAGACTAGATGAGATTATTGATATCATTCCAGTTTTAAATTCAATGATGCTATAATGACAATTTGGAAAAAAAGTAACTCAATTACTGTGCATCAGAGAGAAAAGAAGTAGCTATCCATCTGGCTTCAGCTCGCACATATTTGTATTTTAAAAAAATAATACTTTCTCTCTCCCTCCCCCCTCTCTCCTCTCTCTCTCTCTCTCTCTCTCTCTCTCTTCATATATATATATATATATATATATATATATATATATATTCACATCCTTAGACCTCCATGTCAATATTTTCCATTTCAAAATGGAAGCACCTTAAGTCAATGAAATACATCTTTTCTCAAAGCACTAACTTAGCAGCTGCAATCCATGGATATTGAATAAATATTAACTTTTTGCTCAACATGATGAGTTCTGTTCCCAACTGTTTGACCAGGTGTTTTAAATAAAGTTGGTACCAAAGGGGCACTTATGCTCTGATATCTAATTCTTTAACCAATCATCTATTTAATCAATAAGTACCTCCTGACAACTTACTATGTACCTCATCTGTGGTACATAGTACCACATAGTACCACATAGTACACAGTCAATCTAAGGATTGACAGGAGAGATCACCAGGGTTGTTACAATTTTGGGTAAAGTGTGGCTTCCCTATCATCTCTGGGAAAGCCCAGGATCATCTTCTCAAAGAGAATATCCCTTTCATCATCTGATGCCTCTAATGTTTTCTTACTTGTATCACATTGACAACCCATTTAACCTTGATAAGTCTCAGTTTTCTTATCTGTACAATGAGGAGGTTGGATTAGATGTCCTCTAAGTCCCCACCAATCTCTTCTAACTTTATATATCTTTAATCCTATGACTATATTATATAAAAAATGAAAGGTCAAGCCTTCCATCCCTTGGAAAAGAAGTATTCTTAAACACTGTAAATTCGGCATTCTTACTGAGGAAGTTTCAGCAATTGAAATAATAATTGCTAATATAATTGAGTGAGAACATTTTGTTTTCTAGTAGGTTGAAGTGCCATGTAACCTTGTACATTTAAATGAAATGATTACCAGCAATCACTCACTTGAAATTCTTCCAAGAGTTTGTGGGAATAGTGTATGAGTATATGGGAACAAAGACAAAAATACATATTTTGTTATGTTTCAGGGGTTCTACTTATGTTTAAATTGAGAAGCTACGCAATTGGGAACAATTATTTTGTTCTAATTTTCAGAGTTTGGTTAAATAATTAATTTTCCTGAGTTGTAGATGTTGGTATTTACTTGTATGAAATTTGGCTTTATGCTATGTGAGTTGTGCTTGGAAACAACTTGGGAAATGTGTCATGTGATATAAAGGCCAACCAAAAACAAAACAAAACAAAACAACCAGCAAAAGCGTCTTCTTTTTTAGGGCACTGTTTTTGGAGACTAAGAAATCTATGGTGGAACATAAAATATTTTACCAATGATCATGAACCATACAGCAACCAATTCATATGACCTCAGCAGTTAATTTTTTAAATTAAAACTTTTATAGACATTTTTTGTTTCTATATCATCTTCATTTCCAAATATACCCCTCCTCCACTTCTCAGAGAATCATCATTTGTAACTATAACAAAAAAGGGGGGGAAAGCAGGGAAAATTCTATTAAACCATCCAGTTCAACAACATGTCTTCAGTATACACTGATCCAGTTCCCTAACTGCAAAAAAGAGAGAAATTTAGCAATTCATTTAAAAATTTGCATTTATAGAGTAGATTTCAAATCTAATTATATGTGCATTTGTAAAATGTGTTAAATTGGATTAAGTATGTTCATTTTGTGATGACAAATCATTTATAATTATTAGTTAACTACATTTTTTTACCTATAAAATTTGCCAAAGGGTTCTCTTGAGCATCCTAAGGATTTTTTCTTCTTAAGACTAAAAGATGCAATCTTTAATATAAACACATCCTTTATTTTGCAGTGGGGTTGTTTCTTCCCTTTCATTCTTTAAAGCCTCTCTTCCTAACCTCCTTTTGCCTTCTCCAAAATATCTATTTAGCTTCTCACAGGTACATGAGGCTTCTGGTTCAATTACTGGGGACTGGAAGAGGGGAAGATGAAAGGACAGGAAATGGTTGTCATGGCCCCAAAAGAAATATTTGTAGGAAAAGGAGCACAACAGCAAATAAAGTGCTAATTAATGTCCAATTCCAGCTCTGATATACGGACCACAGTAGTAGGGAAAATGAAGTGCTTTAGGAAAGAACTTTGTCCAAGGCATATGGTAAGTAACATATGATGAGGAGTCTTATTTTCTTTCATTTAAAGGATTCATTAAAGGATTTAAAGGGTCTAGAATGTATTTGTTTTAACTCTTAAATATGTTTCATAATTGTTTTTCAGGGTGATTTTCTTCAGCAAGGAATTTAGAACTTTCTCTTGCATTGGGGAATAGCTATTTTCCCTCTGGGCATAAAACACTTTCATTGCTTCAAATTCTCACCAGCCTCTAGACTAACTAGAAGCATATTTCTGTAGTTGAGACTGGTTAGAGCTGGGAATGGGGAAGCAGGGACAGGATGTAATGAAGGGTGGGTACATATGTTCATAATTGATAGAAGAATGAATGCTCTTCTTCAACCCAGTCTAAAGTTCCAGTTTCAGCTATGAGATGGCCTATTTGAGAAACAACTGATGAGCTGTCATTTTCCCCTTTAATATCTACCCATTAGTCTACTCAGTGCTTGATGGGGATCAGGGGTGAAGAAGGGGATGGGAGTAAGATGAAAGTAGAATTGATTATAGAATCTGAATTTTTTTCCACAATAGCAAGTCCTATGTAATTTCTTGTATGAGGCTTCCTGGTTTTATTTGATATCTTTCCAGATTTGCATTAATAGCTTCCCAAGTATGCATGAATTTAAGATGTAAGTTTGTATATATACAACATGCATACATATGTATACATATATTATGTTTGGAGAGAGAGACACACACATACATCACATACACAAATATACTCATACAGAAAGAGAGAGACAGAGAGAAACAGAGAGACAGAGACAGAGACAGACAGAGAGACCGAGAGACAGGAAAGACAGAGATTAAATATAAAAAAGATAAAGGCTTGTAAGTTCATAGATTTAGAGCTAGACAGAATGTTAAAAATTAGTTGAACCCTCTAATTTTAAGTGTAAAGGAACTGAGGACTTCTGATCAGGTACAATGACTTGGCCAGGATCCCGCAGGTTGTTGGACTAAATCTAAATTTGAACCTACATTCCCTGCCTCCAAATGAATGTCCAAGAAAAGAAGTGTAAAATGATGTGTTTACCTATAGTGCTTCTATTATTCAATTTATCTTAGGTCTACAAACTATGTACAATTTTAAGGTAAAATCTCATTTCTTTCTTTAAATATATCTAGAGAGGAAAGGAGAAGAATGATGGTTGATAGGATAGAAGAAGAGATATTTTTTTCTTCTTTATTTTAAAGCTGCTGAAGCCTTACTTCCATGGAAGAATACAGGAGCAATCACAACTGAAGTTTTGTACAACCTAGCAGTTGGTTCATGTATCTGGCTAAATGTATTGTTAAAAGAAGAAAATGAAAAGCCTCAGTTAACAAAGGAATGTCATGATGATCAATTATTTCTGGTGTTTAGTATCTGAGAATCCTATCTTAAGGTAAAATGTTTTTTTTTTTTTTTTTTTTTTTTTTGCTGATGAGTGAATGCCAGAAATAATAATCTGACAGTAAGCCTTTGTGAATCTGACCAAATGATAGCCTTAAAAAAAAAAAAGAATTTATGGAGAAGTCAGATTGCACGTTGTTTCATGAGTGCTTTGCTTTTCGAATGAATTTAAATGACTGAATATTATTCATTATACCTGTAATCATACCAGGAATATAATAGATACTAAGCGCAGTATGTAAGTGCTTGTGAGCACGCACACACACACACACACACACACACACACAATAAAATGCCATCAGAAATATGGCTTCAGCCAATGAAAAACAAGACCTTCAGAGACAGTCAAGAAAACTTGAATGTAGTTTGTAATATTTTGGGTCAGAAAGATGGTCAGAAGGAAATAATATTCAGCACATAAAAATCATAAATCCTTGGAACTATGTAGAAAAAGCAAGCTTTGAGGGTGAATCCTTTAGCATTTTGTTGTAGAATTTTTAATAATTCCAATATTTCATAGACGTTTGGAGAGTATGGAAAATGTACTCCCAATATTATAAGAGAAACCTGTTTGAACAAATTAGTCTGGAAGGTACTTGTAGATTTCTAGCTCAGAAAAGAAACTGTTTCTTGAGAAATGATGGCTTTTGGATATTTCAGAGGCACAGGAAGATCTTTACACTCCCTGTGAATGGATCCTTGGCTCAAAAGCCTTGTGCCTCACTTTAACTTAATTGAAAGGCTGCTCCTTATATCAGCTATCACTCTTCCCATCTCGAGATTGTCAGTGTAAATCCTAATTGGATGGCAATCATAGCTCTCTAGTTAATCTAAAATGGCACAGCAAAAATCATCTGCCATGCATACTACTTTGACCTTGTTATTTCTGCATATCAGACTCAACTTCACAGTCTCAAAACTTTCTAACAATGTTCACCACTTCCCTCACATTTAATTCCCAGCCAATCAAAGTCAATTGGAGAACTGTGTTCTCACTTTGATGACATTTTTCCCCTATGAAGCCCTGTTTTTTTTTCTGAAACAAGTTCTCTTCCTCCTAACTTTTAAATATCTCATTTGAGGCTTCTGGGTGGTGAAGTGGATAGAGTTCTGACTTAATGTCAGCAAGAACCAGTTCAAATCCTACTTTAGACATTTACTAGCTGTGTGACCCTATACAAGTAACTAAAGCTTTCTTTGTTTCACCTTCCTCATCTGTAAAAATGGGGAGAATAACACTTAAGAAATATTAGGAAGATAAAATGAGATAATTATTATAAAACAATTTACAAACCTTAAAGAACTACTATATAAAAACTAGCTGTTACTGCCACTATCATTATTATCTTTTATTAAGCTTCTTATAAAGGTTCTATTTGTTGTAGAAAGTGTAACAAATCAAGCTGCAGTTGCTAAGAATTCTTTCTTCCCCACCAATATAGTTTATGAAAAATGTATTTTCTTTGATGTTTACAAACAACCTACATCTTTCAAGATTTACCCTCTAAAGAATTTGTATTCCTGACCAACTTCTCCTGCACTGGATGAGTATTATTTAATATAATCCAATACACTGAATCAGAAGGGGGAGAATTATACTCCTTGTTTCTCACTGCCATTTCTAGAAACTCTCAGCTGCCATAATAAAGAAATTTTTCCTTCAAGGTTCATTCAATCAATCTCTACCACCCTATCAAGATCATGGTTGCTGTTATCTACTATCCCCCAGATTATTCTCCCTCCTTTTTCAAGTACCTGATTTATAATTTTCTTCTTCAGTCCAATTCTTTCCTTCACTGGTGGGAATCACATATATGAGGGCCAATACATATACACAAATGCCTTCTCAAATACTCCTCCCAGTGCCTTCACTTCCTCAATTCCCAGAATCCATACCTTACCTTCACCTCAGTCTCACATACAGGGATTGATTTCACCATTAATCATCACTGTTTGACCTTCATGTTCCAGAACTCTGACCTTTCATTTTTCAGACCATGTTCCTTAACCTTTCCTTATTCCTCACTCTTCTTAGAAACTGTTCTTTTCTCTTATAATGACCTTCTCTTCTTTGTCAATCCCATTATCCCTGCTCTGACCTCCTCTTTTCTCCCTTCACAGTTTTAACCTATATTCATATAGTTCAATTTTAGACAGTCTTTTACTCTTGAATTCCTTACCATCTGATTGATATCCATGCCTTTCCAAACCCCAACCCTGAGCTGCTCTTCCCCCTGCTTGTAATGCTAGTTATTGCCACTCCTATTTACATGCTGTAGATTACCCTGTAGAAAGTCACTAAATCTTGTCACTTGGGTCTGTTGTATAGTAGTATAGTTGTGTATGGTATGTATAATTATGTAATCTCACTTGGAACATTATTATTGTACAATTTCCTTTTACTGTTTCATGATTAACTCCTTATTACACTTCCTGTATTGTTTGTTGCAACTCTTTTTTTCTCAAGCCATTTAAATCACTTCTCCCTATACCTATCCTTCTTTTTAAAATTGAATTTAATATTTTTGTTTAATTTTAAGTTAAGAATTGTCTTCCTTTTTCTATCCCCACCCCACAGTAGAGAAGGCCACCATTTAATGCGTTTATAAATACATGTCAAATTATACTATGCATTCTTTTGTTTATTAATTCTTTCTTTGAAGGTGTGTAGCATATTTCTTTGCAGGTCCTTTATGATTGATTTGAGTATTTATAGTCCTCAGAATAATTTGGTTGTTCACAATCATTCTTCAAACAATATTGCTGAATAAAACAGGTACCTGTATGCTCATCAATGTTTCTTTGTCATTGTCATAGAGAATATGCAAGGCAGAGTCCAAGTTGAAACTCTATTGTCTACCGATGGAGAATTCCTTTAGATGCTGTTTTGATGATGGTTTGAATCAGTCTAATCATTATAGAAAGCAATGTGAAATTATGTAATTAGAGGGACTAAGATGTTCATATCAATTGTCTTAGAGATTCAGTTACAAGACTTATACCCTAGGATGCCATTGTTAAGAAGAATGTCCCCATCTAAAACAACCTATTTATAGTTGTACTTTTTATGATAGCAAAGAACTGAAAACAAGTAGATATCCATTCATTGAGGAATGGCTAAACAAATTGTGGTATATAAATGTAATAAAATGTTATTGTGCTTTAAAATATGATGACTGTGATGAATATAAAGAAGTATAGATAGATTTAGGTGAACTGATGAATAATAAACTAGAATCAAGTAAACCATATACCTAATGATTACCAGAATGTAAACAGAAAACAACCATAAGTAAGAAAGTAATGTGAATGTCACATTTTAAAGAATAAACCTAGCTTTAAAGAAAACATAGTAGAAGACAGCACCACTCCCACTTATTTACACAGAAAGATATCCACAGGTATTACACATATTTTTAGGCTTTTTTCCAAGAATAATTAATTATGCTGACTTTTTAATCTTTCTTCTTTTTTTTTTATTTAAAAATACTATTTGTTATACATAAGATGACTCTGGGAGGAGGAGAGGAATTGGATACTGAGGAAAACTATGGTGAGGCATAAACAAGGAGATCAATATAAACTATTGAAAATATAAGGAAAAAGTATAAGGGTAAAAAACAAACAAACAAACAATGCAATCTAACTTTCTCTGCTCTAGTCAGATTGCACTGTGGGCATTGTGTCCTAAAAAGAAAAAGTGAAAGAATGGAGTGGGTCCAAAGAAGGGCAAATAGGCAAAGGGATTAAAACCATACCATTTGATAATACTTGAATATACTGAATCTACTTAGCCTGAAGAAGAGGAGTAAAGGAAGAAATGAAAGTTGTCTTCATATGTTGGATGGGCAGTAATTGAGAAGAAAAACTGGAGAGATTAGAACTAGGAACAATAGGTAGAGACAGATTTACTACAGATGTCTGAACTCAAATGGGTTGCTTTGGGATGGAGGTTTTCAGGCAGTGATAGAATGATCACTTATTTATGGTGTCATAGACAGTATTGCTATTTATTTATAGGTTAACCACACTAGAGTCCTTCTTAGGTCAGAGAGTCTTTGATTTTTAAGATGAAACCAGTTTGATTAGCGTTTCTATGTGCAAACAAATGCAGTATCTTTTTAAAAAACCTTTCATCTTATATAGTACTTTGACCTCAGTTTTAATTAGCTGATGACCTAACTATATACACAGTCAAATGCTTCTGAAATGACTTTTAGCCTAATCAATTTCTTCCTCTTTAAAACAGAAGCAGCTTCATTTTTTGATAATTTATGTTGCTCAGTTTTCATTATTTCAGTAATGAATTATTCTTTGAGAAAAGTATTACATAGGACAATAGGCTACAAAGATCCTGATGGATGGGTGGCTTCTGAGTAGTCTATATCTCTTTCAGCTTTCATTGCTTTGACTCTGAACTTTCTTTTTCTTGAAAAATATTGATGTCCTTTTGTTTTTATGTCACATTCATGTCTTAATATATTCCTTTCCTTTTTATATATTAATGAACCTCCTTGTATAACAATGATTAAAACAAACAAACAAAAAAGCAAAGAACAGAAAAACAATTTCAATTTTATCCCATACCTATAGTTGCCAAATTCTTTGATGAAGGGAGAGAGGTACATTTCCTTACCTGTTCTTTAATATGAAGTTTGGTTATAATAATTACATATGCATTTGTTCTGGTTGATGTTATAGGCCAGAACTCTGAACCTGAAACAAAGGATTCTTACAAGGTACTAAGTCAGTGGACTTGATAGAGACAATAGTTATCTAATTTAGCATGGTTCAGTATGATTTAATCCTACAAGGAGATGTTATGGACCAGAACTTGAAACACAGTACTAAGTGGAATTGAGGAGACAATGGCTAAATCTAGTTTAGCATTGATTTAATCCTACAACAAATAATGGTTTCCTAGTGATATAATAATTGGTTTGTACTCAGCGTGGGACATATAAGCTAGAAGCTCTCAGGGCCAGAAAGGATAAGGGCGCTAGAAGCTCTTGGATGCTGAGACAGATTCATTCCATCTTGCACTTTTGTTGTGGCTGGAGACTGAAGCACACACCCTTGGATTCGGAGAGATTCAGAGGTAGAGGAAGAGGCAGGAGCTCAAGCTCTTGGAACCAAGGAGAGAGATAGGCCTCTAAGAAAGCTCACTGGGCTCCAGGAAAGAAGACAGGACTGAAAGAGATAATAAAGGATTTGGACTTTAAACCCTGGCTAACTCTTGTGGTGATTACTGAACTGAAACGAAGGCTGCCTCCAGAGACACCAAGAAAACCTCAATAACAGAACTTTACATTTTAGAGAGAATATTACAGGTTGACTCCACAGTTAGGACAGCATGGTCCCAGCATGGCAGTATCAGAGCTAAATACATTAAATCATCCAGGACATGATCTCCAGAGGTCCACTTTTCTGGAAGAAATCAGTAGAACATTACATGGCAGAGATATTGAGAGGAGATAGGTGGAATGGGAAACATCAGCTAATATGTGAATTTAACTAGTGTGTTTAATTTGTTAATACTAATCTTTAGACACCTTTCCGCATTACCTTTTTTCCTCAATCCCCTGGATCATTTGAGATTTGTTGTAGGAGGCTGGTAGAGATGTAGGGTGAAGTAGAGGGTTGGTTCCAGAGACAGGAAGACTTGAATTCAATTCTTGTTTTTGACATGCTGAGTAATTCTTTAATACCATAAGTTACAGAGGAAGTATTGTTCTGTGTCAATAGAGAAAGTTTCTCCAAACCAATGAAACCATACTATATGTGTCTCTTTCTGAGTTTATGCACACATATATTCATATCCATTCATATATATGTGTATGTATATAAATGTTCATAAATGCATACATGCATATATATGTTACCAAATTTGACATTTGACTTAGGTATATTTGTGATTTGCATTCATAGTCTATATAAGCCTTCTTATATATTAATTATTATTGTATTGCATGTAATCATATCAGTTCTTTGATTAAGTTGAAGAATCAATAATGTTAAATTTATATATTATCCCTCTCCTTTTAAGCTGATAGGTATCTTTAGGAGGAAAAAAAAATACAGTTCAGTAAGAATAGTATAGATCTTTGGTCAGGTTTTGAAAAATGACCTCTATAACAAGGTCCCTAATATTATGTCAATAGTTGTAGTTCTGTCATGTCTGACTTTTTGTGATCTTACTTGGAGTTTTCTTGACAAAGATATTAAAGTGGTTTACCATTTCCTTCTGCCACTCAATTTACAGAAGAGGAAACTGAGGCAGAAATTAAATGACTTGCTCAGGATCACACAACTAGACAGTGTCTAAGAGCATATTTGAACTCAGGAAGGGGACACTTTCTGACTCCAGATTCAATACTCTGTCTACTGTACCACCTAACTGCCCCAAATTGAATCAATATCTGCATATAAATACATAATCATAATATTTGTATACATACCCATTTCATGAACACTTTCCAGAT
Source organism: Sarcophilus harrisii (assembly GCF_902635505.1). Taxonomy (NCBI): domain Eukaryota; kingdom Metazoa; phylum Chordata; class Mammalia; order Dasyuromorphia; family Dasyuridae; genus Sarcophilus; species Sarcophilus harrisii. Next base: position 531,811,712 of record NC_045426.1, on the reverse strand, counting down.
AGGATTTTAGAGATTTACTTCTTCACTTCATAGTTAGTAGTGACAACCAAATGTACTTTATCTGGACCTATGGCAACATATATAATTTATTGAATGCATTATGAAAGTTGCTAGTCTTATAGATTACTTTGTTTCATAAGTAGAATGCCCAATTCTAATTAATTTTCTGAGGAGAAATGGGGAATAGGAATAAGATAGATTAATAGCTAGTTATGTAATGGTGTTTTCATTGTTGTTTGTTTTTGCCTTTTGATCTGATTTTTCTTGCATAGTATGGTAAGTGTAGAAGCATGTTTGGAGAACTGCACATATTTGGTCTCCTTTATCAAACTGCTTGCTGTCTTATTTAGATAGGTGGGAGGAGAGGGAGAAGAGTTTGGAGTACAGAGTTTTGCAGTGGTGGGTATTGCGGGCTGTCTTTGCATGTATTTGGGAAGATAGAATGCTGAGAAGGAGCTTCAAAGACCTCCATAAGCTTTATTCAATAATTTTATTTTTTGTAGGCTTTATTAAATAATTTCCAAGACAATTTGTCAAAAAGACAAATTCTAATGTTTTTCTCATGAATTGGCATTTTTTTCCTTTGTAACCTGGATAAATTTGGCTGTTTGACTTTGACAGATTGAATTACATTATAACTCCAGTGAGATTTTTTTTGGTATATTTGATTATTTGAAAGATTTGGATATTTCCTATAATTCAATAGTTGAATAACTAGGCTGTGTTTGTATGGCACCTTAAGAAGAGAAAGGGAGGTGATTTTATAATTATATAAGGTCAGTTTTTAGATCTTACCTCATTTGTCTATGCTACAGGGAACATCATATTTGGCCTTAGATCACTGAAGAAAGCCATTACATTCTTTCCTTAATATCATATAAACATGATTTGGTATTGTAGAAAAAGCATTGGATTAAAGTCAGTAGGAAACTGGGGATGAATCTCCCTTCTGACCCTTTCTAGCTGTGTGAAAGTGGATGTGTTTGCTCCTTAATCTTTCAAATCTTTAGTTTTCTCTTCTGGAAAATGTGCCTCCTCAGATTATTTTAAGGCTCAATTAGATGATGCATGTTAAATTGTTATATAAATATTAATTATAATTAGTCCAGTTTCCTAAAACTGTACATAATAGCATGAAAAGAAATGGAGACTTGATTAGTGATCTTTTAGTTTCATCAGTATAGAGAAGACAAACTGCAATACTCATTTTTTCCCCCTGAGGCAATTGGGTTAAGTGACTTACTTGGGGTCACACAGCTAGGAAGTGTTAAGTGTCTAAGACCAGATTTGAACTCAGGTCCTCCTGACTTCAGGGATGGTGCTCTATCCACTGCACCACCTAGCTGCTCCTGGAATATTCATTTAAAAATATAATCTCTCTGGAATCTCACTTTACATCTTCACCAAAGCCAAATGTATTTTATTTCTGCTTCCTCACTTCTGCTTTAGTGATATTTTTTCTTTTGGATACATCTTGCCACTGGCTTGAATAACATGGGAACAAAATCAAGAACAATATATTTTATTGGCCAGCATCATCTAAGAATGCTTATGTTCCTTCAGCATGTGGGAATTCTTCTCATCATAATAATCAGAGGTATGTCACATGGCCTGGGAAAGAAATTTTATCTTTTCTATGCCTTTCACTTCTATTTCATCAACACATTTGACATCAGGAAATGAAGTTTATTGAACCTCAGTATTCATCCTTTGAAAAGCCACTCCCAGTGTCAAAGCAATAACTCAGACAGAGACAATTTCTGAGTATCCCTCCACTAGAGCTATGATTGTTCTGAAGGTGAAAAATCTTAATCCACTTCACAGAGGTGATCAACAGACCTTTTTATCTCATCCTTCCTTTTCTCTGTATAATTAAAATAATGGTAAGAGAACAAAAACGTAGATATAAAAGAGAGAAAAAAGGATCTGAAGAGTTCTTGATTACAATCCTGATCCCAGATTCTCTTTCATTAGAAAAAAAAAGCACCCAGACATGTATTGTATGTTTCAACAGCAGTCTCATCTTCAACAATGCCTTCATTATAAATAAAAACCTCTATCAGTTTGAAGACTTCTAAGAGTCTATAAAATGAGAAACTGAAAGTATATTTTCCCAAATAAGAACCCCACATTCCACTTGTTGAAATACAATTGAGGGGCAACTAGATGGCACAGTACATAAAGTTTTGGCCCTGAAGAAGAAGGACCCTGAAAATTCGATCTCAGACACTCAATACTTCCTAGCTATGTGCAAGTCCCTTATGCCCACCTGCCTCATCAGAAAAAAAGTAGTTGAAATGAAGAATGATTAATGTTCACTTATATCAGATATTAAAATAATTTCTGTAATTTTCCCAATAAGATTGGGTTATGTCAGTCTTGGGAGTATAGGAAAAGCATTATGAGTTATACCATTTTACATTATTGAATCTTCAAATGTAAGGATTCAATTTTGAAGTAGAATAGCTTCTAACAATAACAAAAGAAAACAAGAGGAAATGTAAAAAGAATAGTTAGCATTTATATTGTGCTATGTTATTGTTGTTGTTCAGTTCTACACATGTTTGAATCTTCAAGACTTCATTTGGGGTTTTCTTCACAAAGAAACTATATTTCCTTCTTCAGTGAATGCGTTTTTGAAGATGAACAGGGTTAAATGACAGTGCTCGGCCACATGACCAGGAAGTATCTGAAGCCACATTTGACTGTGGGTCTTCCTGACTCTTATATAGTACTATATAGATTTGCAGTTCTGGCAGCTAGGTGACACAATGGTAGAGGGCAGGGCCCAGAGTCAGGAAGACCTGTTCAAATTTCACTTCAGGCTTCAGACACTTAATAGCTGTGTAAACCTGCACAAGTCATTTAATTCCATTTGCCTCAGTTTCCCCATTTGTAAAATGACCTGGAGAAGGAAATGGCAAATTACTTGACTATTTTTGTCAAGAAAACTCCAAATGAGTTCCTGAAGACTTGGATGTGACTGAAACTGCTGAACAACAAGGTTTGCTAAGTGTTGTAAGTATGTTATTTTCATTTGAGATTTACAACAACCTTGTGAGGTAGATGCTATTATTATTCCTATTTTACAGTTAAGGAAACTGAGATGGATTATGATTAATTGACTTGTTTAGGATCACACACTAAGAGTGAGGTGATATTTGAACTTGGTTTTTCCTGACTCCAAGTTGAGTATTCTCAAGCACTGCGCCACTTAGCCAATTATGCTATTATATACTTCATTGATATAATGTAATGACAAAAGTAAGATTTGCTTACCCTAAGAAATATTCAGGCAAAGATTTACAGGAATGGTACAACAAATGTACCTTAATTATTGGTGCAAGTGATGTACTCTGCCCTTTTCTTTAACCCTTTATCATGTTAATACATGAGGGAGTCTGGAATCCTATTGAAGTGATGTAGATCATAACTCATCCACACTTTCTCATTCTGTGTGATTGTCAGCTACATTTTACTATAAATTCTACTTAGATGATCTGAGTTTTCCATTCAGATTTTTCTCCTCTTTCTGAATCTGATACAATGGATAACATTTTCCAATCATATGTCTTCTGGGTAATTTTTTTTTTTTTTTTTTTTTTTTTTTTTTTTTTTTTTGCTGTTTCTTATGTGTGAACCATCACTGACAACATTTTATGCCTATTTATGTTTGTTATATATCTATTCATTGATTAGTGAGTCACCAGCAATTTTGACTCATTGCATATTTTGGGTATGCATGATTTGAGTATTGTGGTATAATCAACAAGAGTTTCTTTTCAAGTTAGAGCTTTTTTATCATTGAAAATACTATGCAGTTGTCAAAGTGCAATCCAGCCAGCTTCATACTTCCTATTCAATTCTGAGCAAGATTCAATGTTCATTTTTAGTCTGTGTCAAAGATAAAAGGATAGATGGAGCAATCCAAAGGCAATCCAAACAAATATATTTCATAGTTTGGACCACGGTAACAATCTTGATAATCAGAGGACTATTGAACAAAATTTCTTTTGTTGCTTCATTCACCATTGAATCCTATATTATCTTTCTTTTTCCCTTAAGGCAAGCAGGGCTATGTGACTTGCTCAGGGTTACACATTTACTAAATATTAAGTATCTGAGGCTAGTTTTGAACTCAGGTCATCCTGAGTCCAGGTCCTGTGATTTATCCACCATGTCATTCAGCTGCTCATACTATGGGAGAAGCCTTATTGGAAGAACAACTTTAAGATTACATTTTTGTTTTATCATGTCATATGACAATCAAGCAAACAATGATACATAAAATTTATTGTATATAATCTTGTAGTCTCTGAATTCTTCAGTCAATTGTAAGACTATGCAGTAAAATTATGACTGCAAAATATTGCTGCTACCTTTCTTGAATTTTCAAATCTGGACAAACCAAAAAGAACTAGGAACAGTAGCAAACCTTCAACTCAGGCTCCTAATCATTCTCACTGTTACAGTCTATGATTATTCTGTCCAATCCAGACTTCCTGTTGCTGCCTGAATAAAGATTGAGTGATACCTAGGCATGCTTATGTCATGCTTCTGCTCCAGAATCTATCCTGGAAGAAGGAGTCCAAACTCAGAGTCAAGAAATCTGGGCTCAAGTCCTGTCTCTGCCCATCATTATTTATGTGACCCAGGAAAGGCAAGTCTCTTAACATTACTGGGTCTCAGGGTTTTGTTGTTGTTTTTTCATCTATTAAAGGAAGCAGGTACAAGATAATTTCTGGGGACTCTTCTAACTCTAGAACTTTAAGTTTCTCATTCTTTGATGATAAATAAAAATCAAATTTCTCTGTCTAGCACTCAAGACTTTTTGAACTTGATGTTACCCATTTTTCCTGTCTTTTTCTTTAAGCTGAGCAATTTAGCTGTACGCTCCAATCCTACTGGACAACTCTCCATTCCTCATATATGTAACTTTTCTACTAAGTATGCATGATATTAAAAAATATTTTATTTTTCTTTGTGCCTTTTATTTTTATATCATTCATTTCTGAATCTCTTACCCAGTGAAACAAGCTTTGTAAAGAGAATTTAACAAGAAGGGGTGGGAGGCATGGAGCAGCTCATCTCAACTAATGAATGCATTGTCCATATTGTATAAAATATTCCATTTTATAGTTCCTTATCTCTTCAATGAAGTTGGTATTTTTCCTCCATGGTATCATTATAATTACACAAAGGTCAGTTCTGATTATTTGTTATTATTTCCTTTTATTTTGTTGCAATCTCTATGTGTAGTTTCCTTGTTTTGCTTAATTTCTCTAAACATCAATTTATCAAAATATCACCCTGTTTCTTTGAATTCTTCATATTCATTGGTTCTTATGCTATTGTAAGATTCAATTTCACTTGTATATTATAATTTGCTTAGCTATTCTATAAACAAATGACATCTACATTGTCTTTAGTTCTTTGCTACCACCAAAGCTTTGATATGAATATTTTGTTGTAAATAAGCACTTTTCTTCTGTGATTATTTTAGGGATCATATATTATCTAAACTTTGTATTTACCCTCACATATATCACTTTTCTCTTCAAATTCTAGTTATTTAAAATATATACTTCATTGTATTGATAATTTCTTTCAATGACCCTATATTATATTTTTTAAAAAAAACATTAAAAAGCTAGATCTTGTCTACTTTAGTCTCACACTTTTCTTTCTTTATCATGTTAACAACATTGGCCTGTTTATTGCTCCTCACACTAACTATCCATCATGTATGGAATGGTTTTGCTTCTCACCCCCACCTTCTGAATTCCTTTGCTTTCTTGAAGATTTAGTTTAAATTCCATCATGTATAGGAGCCCTTCTCCAGTCTCCATCACCTGGTACCTTCCCTCTGAAATGACTTCCTGTTTAAACTCTATACATCTTGTATTAATGTAGTTGTTTACATTTCTCTACATATTTAGAACATGAACTTATTGAGGGCAAGGATCTGTTTTTTCTTCCCCTACCCCATTTTTCCCCTTTCTTTGTGTGTCCAGCACTTAGCACAATGCCTGGCACATAGCAAGCTCTTACTTTGCACTTTTTGGCTGAATAAGTAAATGGTATAGGTCCCATAAAATAATCGGATTATGATCATGGAACTGAAATTCCAAATTTCCAAAGGAATTGGTCTGGTTAAAGTAAGAGACGCAATATGGTGAAAAGAGGACTGAGTCTGGTCTTAGAAGGTATAGATTTAAGTCTTCTCATTCTTAACTACCTGTGTGACTTTGTCCAAGCCGCTTAACTTTCTGGGTCTCAGTTTCTCTACCTGCAAAATGAAGGAGGATTGAAGATGTAAAATTCTATAAATTTGGTAAATTCAATATTCAATATCAATGACTAATTCTTCAAGCATGTGTTAAATATTTCTTTTAATATTTGATATGGACAATGCATAATGCTTAATACTTATTAGAAAAATGTTGGGGTTAACAAGATTGTTCTCAATTTGAATACAAAATTTGAATTTTATTCCTCTCAATTTAATGGAGCAAGGATTTAGTAAATGCTTATTATGTGCTCGGTATTATATTGGGCACTGGAAATATAAAGATAAAAATTAAATTATTTCTTCTCTAAAGCAACTTTTATTCTACTGGGGGGGCAATATATTCATAGAGAAATAAACAATAAAACACACACACATATATGTCAACATGTGATTAAGTAAATACAAAATAATTTGGGGATTGGTGCTTCTTTAAGTCCCAATTAAAATTCCTCTTATTTGGAACATCTTTTCTAACCTCTCTTAATTTCAGTTCTTTCTTTCACTCAATTATTTACTATTAATCTTGTATGTAGCTTGTTTTGTACATATTTGTTTTCATCTTGTATCCTCTGTTAGATTGTGAGCTCCTTGAGGACAGGGACTATCTTGTATCTATTTTTGTATCCTTAAGCATTTAGCACAGTGCTGGGCACAAAGTTGACACTTAATAAATATTGATTAATAGATTAAAATGAGTGAACCAGGAAAAATCTCAGAGGTGGAGTCACTTCAGCTCTTGCTTAAAGAAAGATAGAAGACCCAGAGACTGAGGTCAAGAGGAAGAGCATTCCAATCCTAGGTGACTATTGTTGTTTGTACTTTGTTCTCTAAGAGGACCGTAACTTTAGAGAGGTGATGTTATGTCATGCAAGTGACTTGGATTTCAGTGAATGAGGACTGTGTAAGGTTACCTGCCTTACTTTTTCCTCCAGAGCCATCAAGGTGCAATGGCAACATATAGAGCAAGACAACTGGAGATGGCCCTAGATGGAGATGACCATTTTAAGCTAAGGTCTTCAATAGGTCTCAGTTTGACTGAAGCAGCATCCATTGTGATTAAGGTTAGATAGCAATTGAGATAAAGAATCTCTTTTTTCACCTAGTCTAAAAAATCTAAACAAATAAGTAGACAGATAATTGGATAAATAAATTCATGAGATTGAATGAGGGGAACACCCTCAGGTTTTCTGACCAAAGTAGAAATGATTGACTTTTACATTCAATTTGAGTAAATTAAGACACAAACAATAGGACCTATTGATGGACAATAAGAATCACATTGGCTTTAGGGCATAGTCCTTCAGTAAGATATCTGAACAGTAAATCCCAAGATATCTTGGAAGAGTTTAGAGGTGCAAAAGAAAAAAAATGCTTTTAAGGGCATCTATAGTTTTTTTTATTTTTTTAAAATTTTTAAAGCTTTTACTTTTCAAAACATATGCACAGATAATTTTTCAACATTGATCCTTGCATAGCCTTGTGTTTCAGATTTTCCCCTCCTTTTCCCCAACCCCTAGATGGCAAGCAATCCAATATATGTTATATAGGTTAAAATATATGTTAAATCAAATATGTGTAAACATATTTATACAATTCTCTTGCTACACAAGAAAAATCAAATCAAAAGGAAAGAAAATGAGTAAGAAAACAAAATGCAAGTGAACAACAAAAAGACTGAAACAGTTATGCTGTGATCCACATTCAGTTCCCATAGTCCTCTCTCTGGGTGTAGATGCTTCTCTTCATCAGAAGATCATTGGAACTGGAATCAATCATTTCATTGTTGGAAAGAGTCATGTTCATCAGAATTGATCATCTTATAATATTGATGTTGCCATGTACAATGATCTCCTAATTCTGATCATTTCACTTAGCATCAGTTCATATAAATCTCTCCGGGCCTCTCTAAAATCACTCTCCTGATCATTTCTTATAGAACAATAAAATTCTATGACATTCATATACCATAACTTATTCAGCCATCCTCCAACTGAAGGGCATCCACTCAGTTTCCAGGTTCTTGCCATTACAAAAAGGGCTGCCAGAAACATTTTTGCATATATGGGTCCCTTTTCTTGCTTTAAGATCTCTTTGGGATACAGGCCTAGTAAAAACATTGCTGGATCAAAGGGTATGCACACTTTGATAACTGTTTGATAACAGAGTATAGTTCCAAATTGAAAAGTATCTATAATTAAGGGTATTCTATGTAAACAGAGGGAGGAAAGGAAGGAAGGAGAGAGGGGAAAGGGGAATGAGGGAAAGAAGGGGAAAGGAAAGAAGGAAGGCTGTAGGGCAGAAGGAAGGAGGGAAGAAAGGACGTATGTGGGATGAGGTGCGAGACCCACCCATACCCAAATTGACTACTCAAAGACATCTCCAGAGAGAAAAAAGAAAGTTTTAATTCAGTTTTTGCAAGAAGTGGACCAATATACTATCTGAGCAATTCAGAATAGAGTGGCACAAGGCAGAAGTAGGAAATGGATAATATAGCAGAAAAGATGCAAACACATTCCCCCTTCCTGTTGATTTCTAAATTCATCGGATGAACTGAAAAGGAAGTAACCATTGACCAATAGTCAGCAATGCTGTCTACTTCCTATGGATCATGTGACTTCCTGAAGCTTAGACCTAGGGTTTGACCTTTTCTGCCTTACAGCTCTCTAAGAATAGACCTAAAGTCCTACAGCCTGAGAAATATTCACTTGTCTCATTCAGAAGGAAGGAAAGAAAGAAGGGAAGACAGGAGGGAGGGAGGGAGGAAGGAAGTAAAGTAGGAAGGAAGGAAAGGAGGGAGGGAGGGTAGAAGGGAGGAAGGAAGAAAAGAAGAAAGAAAGGAAAGAAGGAAGGAAGGAAGGAAGGAAGAAAGTAAAAGAGAAAAGAAGCAAGGAAGAGTGGAAGAGAGGGAGAGAACAGGAAAGAAGGGAGGGAGGGAAGGAAGAAAGGAGGAAAGAAAGCAGAAAGAAAGGAAACAAGTATTCCAATTGATCAATTCCAGTTTGTGAGTTAGCTTTTTTCACAGAGGTTGTTGTTTGCCTTTCATTCTCAAAGAGGACAACAACATCAGTGATGCCATGACATACAAGTGAATTGATTTAGGTGAGGGAGGGCTGTGCAAGGTAAACTGCCTCATTTTCCCCTTTAGAGCCATCTGGATTCAGTGGTCAGATATAGATCAGGATGACTCTAGATGGCCCTGAATGAAATGAAAGACTTTGGCCTTTTGCAGCCAAGGTCTTCAACAGGTCTCAGTTTGAGGCAGCACCCATTCAGTGATTAAGGCTAGGTAGCAATTGAGCCAAAGAATCTGCTCTTTCACCTAATCAAAAAAAAATCTAAATAAACAAATAAATAAATTTGAAAGAGGAAGACACTCAGATTTTCAGCCAAAGCAAAAATAATTGCTATTTACCTTCAATCTGAGTCAATCAGGACCCAAGTAATGACCAAATGGGGGTTGACTTGGGACTCTTGGTGGCAAATGAGAATCAATAGCACAGAGATGGGATATGAAATAACATTGATAGGAAAAGAGAAGTGGGCCAATTTGCTTGGAAAATAGTGCATGTGAAGGAGTAATCAGTTTTTAAAATGGGTTGGAGTTGAATACCACACAACAGCAACAAGAATAACAATAACCACAACAAAGTATGCTGAAGACAAACTGTGAAGGACCTTAAAAGCCAAAGAGAGGAGTTTGTATTTTATGTTAGAGATGATGAGGAGACCCAGAGATTCTTGATCAAGGACATTATAATTCAATTCAATAAACTTTTATTGAATGTCTACTGTGCTTGTCCCACACTGTACTGAGCATTGGGAATATACATTAAAAAAAAGAAAGACAAACCATACCCTCAAATTGTTTATAATCTAATGGAGAAAGACAATGCACAAAAGGAAACTAAAAGGAGGGTGTCAGGGAGTACCTGGTATGTGTGTGTGGTGCTGTAAGAGATGGGATGAAGGTGGGCAGGAAGACTGATATTCTATGGAGTTGAAACCAAGCAGAGCTGCTGATGGAAAATGTAGTTACCTGTAAAGTTCTGAGCCCTCTATAAAGAAAGGATATGGGGAGAGTTTATTGTTCTACCCTCCGGCCCTCCAATCAGAGGCGAGGTTCAACTGAGGGAGTTGAGAAGCTATTGAGTATTAGAAGCTGAGTCAATCTGCATGGTGATGAAGTTTTTTATGATCAGGTTATCCTGGGGGAGACATGATATTCCAGAGAAACCAAGCAGAGCTGCTGATGGAAAATGGTGAATTTGATAAAACCTCTGCTTTAGGTATATCACCTTGGCAGGTGTGTAGAGGATTATTATAGTGAGGGAGAGGCTGGAAGAGAGCAATTAGGAGGCTATTGTAATAGTCTGTCTTTTTTTTTTTTTTATTTACATGAAATTGAGGATTCTGAATATGCTCCCCTACCTAATAGAGACAAACATATTGAAATAAAGGAATTATGATCTATCTATAAGTGAGTAAGAAAAGCAAGAACAAGAAGAAATGGCTAGAATATAGATAACTGAAAAAAAAAAGAACAATAGATTTTAGAACTGGGTGATGCAATGTTTGAATACTGCACAAAAATGTTTTAGAAACAAACTTGGAACATTTAAGAAGAGAGTAAATATGCTTAATTCCTTGATCTAGTTTGCTCATATTTGCTTCTTTCCTTGACCCCATAAAGAATGGGCAGAGCTTTGACCAAAGATCCAAGAAAATTTCTCTTTTGCTTCCTGGCTCCATCAGTAGGGGAATTGTCTAAATTTCATCTGCATCTTTCTTTCATAACATTTCATCAGTTCTCTTGCTTATGGTCACAGCTTCCTTTTTGATCAGCCAACTTAAACATGTAGCCATGCAGAAAGTGAAGTCACAAGAATGAATCCTATTCTCAGATGATCAGCATCATAAAAACTTCTGTATCTTCAATGTAGGTACTGAACTGGTTTCTTTCAAAATCATGATTAATGTTCCATGTACATTCATAAACTAAGAGTAGCAATATCCCTTCATGTCAGTTAGCAATTAAATGCAGAAAGCATGACCATGCCAAGGAGTTCTCACTTAATCCACTAGTCATTTCCTGCTACCCTTAGTCCCCCACAAAGCAAACTGATAGCCACACGGAGGGAAGGAAAATTCTCTGGTATAGATGGAGCATGCAGAGATGCTCACCTCATTTACCCTTTCCTTATTTGCAAATTCACATTTACAGCATACTTGCTAGAGACACACTACAAGTTAGGTTCTATAGGGGATAGAATGTAATATAATACTCTGTTCCTGCTTTCTAGATTTCATTCAGTTTAGATGAAAAAGCCAGTGGGCTTCTTGTTGTCCTTCATTCTTGTTGCTTTCTCAATGCACTTATAATAAAATCCTTTAATTCTCTTGAGTTTTATCTCACACCAATCAGGGTAAAAGCCCAAATGAAGAAATTTTCCTTTTAATACCTCCAACACTTGGAGTGATAGGTAGTTGCCTACTTGAAAATTAATTAATTGTTAATAATTAATCAATTAAACTTTGTTTTATAACTCTATCATGCATTGGAATATTTTGGTTGTTGGCCCTAACCAGTGATATAATCAGTGGGAGAAATTCATAGTAGGTGCTTAGTAAATCCTATTGACTGACTTACTGTTCTAGTGACATTACTCAGCATTCCTCTAACCATTTATTTATTTTTCTCATATTCTGTCTCCTTTCTCATATTTGTCTCTTTTACACTGAATACCTTTATTGCTTCTAGTACTGTGACTCATCCCAGCAAGTTTCACTGGTACTGACAATACCAGATTTGCTTCCTTGTATTAGATTCTTGGAATTTTTGCTAGCTGTTGCCCATTCCTGCAATGCTTTCCTTTCTGGCTATTGGCTTCTCTGGGTTCCTTCAAGCCACAACTAAAATCCTGCTTTGTAAAGGAAGCCTTTTCTAATCTTCCTTAAGTGTCTTCTCTTGGTTGATTATCTATAACTTATCCCATCTATAGTATGTTTGTACAGTTGCTTGCATAACCATAACCCTACTAGACTGAGATCAGGGACAGTCTTTTACCTTTTTTTTTTTTATCCCTAGCATTTAGCACAGTGATTAGCACATTGTTTGTTATTGACAGGGATGAACCCTGAAACTGTCCTCCTTGACTATTGGGGTGAGCCCTGAAACTCTCCTCTGACAGGGACCCACTCTTTGGGACAGTTAAATGGTTTCATTAAGATTAGTCCAGGAGTACTCCCTACTTAACTCAAACTTAAGTGGTCTCAGTTAGCTGGAAATCTGGACCTGATATTTCTATTGAGTAGCTGCATTCTCTATTGAGTTGAAAATTAGTCTAGGAAGACTCCTACTTAGCTGGAACTTAAGTGGTCTCATTCAAGTGAAAATCTAGGCCTAGGGGCAGTGACAACATTGAAGGAATCTCACTCAATTGAAACCTCAGTCTCAGATTTCTTATAAAAAATACATTTTTAAACTCATTTTCTTGCAGGAATCTGAAGTAGAATGCTTTGCCAAGGGACCTCTCCCCTCTTGGCCCAGCAGCCTATCAGGACCCCTGCCCTCTGTAAAGACATTCTTTTCTCAGTGATAACCCCTTTTTATTTCTCTGCTAGGATTTCTTTGCTAGGACTTCTATTTCTTAACTAGGATTTTGCCACTGAAAAAGTCTGCCTCCTAGCAAAACTGACTTCTCAGTGCCAATAAAACTTACTTTTTGCCACTAATATTTTGAGTTCATGAATCCTTTCATGTTGGACCTGTGCCAACCAAAAGAGGATTCCCACAACTCTCTGCACTGCCACTAACTGCATCATTATTGTTGAATCATTTTTTTTCAGCCATATCCAACTCTCCATGATCCCATTTGGGGTTTTATTATAGTAGCTGCCTTCTTCAGCTCATTTTACTGATGAGAACTTGAGGCAAGTTGGGTTAACTGACTTGCTTAGGGTCACGCAGCTAGTAAATGTCTGAGGTCTGATTTGAACTCAGGGTCTTTACTGTACTAGGACACATACCTGGCCTTTGGTACATAGTGGATATTTATTGCCTGACTGACTTGACCCATTTTGTTAAAACAGAAGTGTCATACTCATTGCTCCTAAGTATAACCATTGGACAATGTTTAATAAAATAAAACTAAAATACAACATAACATAAATAATGTTAATTTGTGGTTTTCTTAATGAATAGGTAACCCACAGGGATCCATTTCTACTTAAGTTCTAGAATCTAAGTCTTTTGAATCCCAAGCCCAGTTATTGATTCATTAGTTATTCCTCCCAGTTTTCTCTTTGCAAATCCAATAAGCATACTAATCGAAGAATGACTTCATGATATGACAGAAAAAGAGCAAAATGTCAAAGACAGATCTTTGGGGCACTTAACCAGAGACCTGTCTGCAAGTTTTCACAGAATCACTATAATAGTTGACACTAATACTTTAAGGATTACAAAGTATATTGCTGTTGCATGTTTTTAAAGTTGATTCTCATAGTAATCTGATCAGGCAAACAAAATAGATACTAATATATCCACTATAAATGAGTAAATAAATAGAATGGTTACATGGATAGCAAGTATCAAAAACAGTATTTAAATCCAGGTTTCCCTGAACTTCAGATCTGCTACTCTTTCTGTTCTAACACATCACCTCCTCATTCCAGGATTGGAGAATGAATGTCTGGCTAGCAGATCACATAAGGCCTGTGAAATCATCTAAAGCAATCATAGCAGATAATGAGCTGAAAAGCAACCTCCCACTACTTGAATTCTTTGAGCTGATAATTTTGTATGGCCTGTGAATGCTATTATAAATCTCCAAATGGTCACTGGCAGAAAAAAAAAAAAAGGTTCCTCACTCCTGCTGTAGAGGATTCCTGTCCTCTTATATTCAGCAGGAGTCACCTGAGTACGTTGGTGCATTCTTCTTCCTCTCCCATCTCTGTTCCTCTTATCTTTCATCCTCCTTCTTACCATTGCTATCTGTATTTGAACTTAAGTGCTTTTTTTGTGATGAAGGGAAGATTCCACAGGCAATATGTTTTTAGGGCATGGCACAGATAACCCTAGAGCATGAGAGAAGTCATTCTCTTTCTGTTTATTTCTATTCATGTGGTGATCTTTTGATCTATTTTGGGTTGTCTTCAAATTAGGAGCAGTTTGGTGGCACTGTGCATACAAAGTTCAATCTGTATTATTGTTCTACAATTTCTGCCTCAGGAATTATAGGACCTTGGAACAGCCATTTAACCAATCTGCCTGTTTCCTTATTTGTAAAGTGGGATAATAATGAGATAATATATACAGTGTTTTACACACCTTAAATACTATATAATTATATAAATCATATTGTTAGTTTTATAGAACTATATAAATACTATTCTTCTTGTTCTAGTTCTCCTTGTTCTTCTTATCATTATCACTGTCATCATGATCATTGTCATCATCATCATTATCATCATCATTACTCATCTTACCTTCAACCTCACATTCTGTTTCCACAGTTTATCACATGTATTTGTCCAATTCATCTGGAGAGATAACAGTAATCATTATCATTTATATATGGTTCACTATGTGCCAAGCACAGTGTTAACATTTTTGCAAATATTATTTTATTTTCATGATGACCCCTGAAAGGTAGGTACTATTATTAGGAAACTGAGACAAACTTGGTCATACAGGTGACTGAGGCTAGATTCCTGATTACAGGTTATGTGTATTAACTATTGCACTACCTAGCACTTTGACCTTGAAGTACCCTGTAAAAAATCTTTTCTATGGAGGATTAAGCTAGAGTTCAAGGACCATTAACAGACTGAACATTTGGAATGGAATGATAGCTCTGGAAATTTCTAACTTGGGTTCTTATGCAAGAATCCAAAGAGAGCACCATAGCTGCTGAGGTTCACAAAGGATATTGGATTCCTTTACTTCTATAGTTCCCCAATTTTCATTCTGAGGAGCCTGAGTACATTTTCACAACCTGTTATGTAGATGGAGAGTGTGTTATAAACAGACATCAGTCATCCCTGATTTGGCTGATTAATTTCTTGTGTACTTTGAAGGAACATGCCTTCTGGGGAGAAATTCTAGTATTTAAAAACCCACCCACAAACTCCCATTACCCAGGCAATTTCAGCCCTTCCATCTCTCTAATCACATCCTGAGACACTTAACAAACACCTTTGGTTTCTGTTTTTGCTGATGCAGTTCCCTTTATCCCAAAGGTCTTCCTTTTGCCTTTCCTATCTCTCTGCCATTTGAGGTCTTTCCCAAATCGAATGTCTTCTTTATTGTTTTCACTTAAAAGTATTTTATTTTTTCTAATTGCATATAAAGATAGTTTTTAACATTCACTTTTGTAAGATTTTGAATTTCAATTTTTTTCTTCCTGCTTTCCTCCTCTCCCTAAACAGCAACAGTCAGTAAAAATGCATGGTGTTGGGAGATTAAACATCAGGCATGAGAAATAGCTAGAAGGCTAGTATTGTAAGGTGTCAGAAAACTGGAAATATAAGAGAAAGTCTGATTATGAAGATCTCTAGAAGTTGGAAGATCTTATGTTTTATTCTGGAGGTAATAGGGAGTTACTATAGTGTAATGAATAGAGCAGATCTGTACTTTAAGAAGACTGAATTCAAAACTGAATGGAAGAAGGTTCATAGTAAGAGCACTTGAAGCAAAGAAACTAATCAGAAGGCCATTGTGGTAGTCCAGTATGGGGTGATGAAGGTCTATACCAGGTATAGGACCTATACCTGGGTGGTGGAAATATCAAAGAAGAGAAGGGGGATTACAAAAGAAATGTTATGAAGGTAGAAATGATAGGACAATAGATCAACATGTGTGCATATGTGTGTTTGTGTGTGGTGTTTGTAAGTGTGTGTGTATGACAATTTTGTCATCTGGATAACAAGAAGGAATATCCTCCACACTAATAGGGAAGTTAGAAAGAGGAGAAGGTTTGGGGGAAAAGATAGTGAGTTCACTTTTGTACTTATTGAGTTCTAGATGTCTGTAAGACATCCAGTATGAGATATTCAATAGGCAGTCCAATATTTGAAACTGGATGTCAACCTAGAGGTTAGGTGTAGACAAATTGAAGTATTTTCATGGAGATTATAATTGAATCCATTAAAGTTGAGGTAATCATCAGGTGAAATGATGTAGAAGAAGAGGAGGGTCTGGGGCAGAGTCTGGGGTGGGGGAGATTATCCACAGTGAGAAGTCGTAACTGGATGAAGATCTAACAAAGAAGACTGAGAAGGAGCAATTAGACAATTAGAAGGAGCAGCAGGAGAGAGCAGTGTCATGGAAATCTAGAAAGAGTATCAAGTAGAAGAGAGTGATCATCACTGTCCAAGGTTGAAGAGATGTCAAGAAGAACTGGTGATTGGAGATTATAAGTAATTCAGAAGAGAGCAGTTTCTGTTGAATGAGGAGGTTTAAAGCCAGATTGCATAGTTAACAAGAGAATGAGAGGAAGGTACATGCCATGATGCCTTACACAGTGGGTGCCCAATAAATATTTTCTTGCTTGAATTGAGTCAATAGTTCTTTAGGGAATTTCCCTTTGCCATCCTATTCAGCTGTACCCTTTCCTTGGTGAAGTAAGAATAGAAAGACATAGAAAATATGCTCCCTCCCTTAAAGTAGCTTACAATCTAATTAAAGAGGCAATACTAACATATGTGAAACAAAGAGAAAAAAGTGCTACATTCAATTGAATTTTCTCCTTTAATTTGTCAGTAGAACTTCAAAGAAGGAAGAGATCATTGTGAATTGGTCTAGTCAAGGAAGGCTTCAAGGATGAAGGGTATTGGAAGGATAGGGCAATGAGAAACATTTGGATAGGAGGGGGAGCTGGAACAGGGAAGGAATTTGATGTGGGAGAAACAGCAGAAATAGAATTCCAGAAGTATGAATAATAACAGCTTGTATTTATATACAGTTTACAAAATGTTCTGTTTCATTTGATCTCTACAATATTTCTATTAAATATATGGCATAGCTATTACCTTCCATTTTACAGATGAGAAAACTCAGGTTCAAAGAGACAACACACAGTTCAATTCAATTCAACTTGCCAAACATTTAAAAAACACTGGTTATATGCATAGTTTTGCACCTTAGGAATATAAATATAAAAGAAACAAACAAACAAAAAAAAAAAACTATTAAAAACACCTAAAAGAAATATTCCATGACTTCAGGAGCTGGAGGAATACAATATACACTAAAAAGGGCAAAAATTAAGTACATGTGGCTTAGGGTTGAGAAACATACAAATTCAAAATGCACAATGATAGGTGTCTTGATACAGAGAATTAGGAAAGGAGAATTAGGAAGCTCCAGGAGCTTCCTAATGGAGTAGAATGTTTTTGCCTGGGAGTTAGAAATGAGGGATACTTCCATGTTGAGAAGTGGGTAGACTTTGGAGAGTCAAACACTTAGCTTTGGAATTGTGTTTCTCTGATGTTCTCTTCAAAGATTCTCTAAGAAGGAGCATAGATGCAGGAATTGTAGAGAACAATGTGGCTGAATCAGAGTGAAAATGACTGAACACCAGTGAGTACTGAGCCTAGCAGACTACAGGAGGCGAAATTATCCTTGCTGTCCTGAAAGACAATTTCTTCCTTCACAATTCTAATCCAAGGAGAAGGCAATTGTGCTTAAATGCCCCATTCTTCCAGAGTTCTGTACATTGCTTTTTCCTGGTGCATGGCAGTAAAGCCCGGGGTCTTAGAGTAGCTGGCTAAGTCCTCTGTTCTCTGTCAGTCAGTTTATCTGTATTTGAGTTACTTGGGAATGACAGAAAATGGGAGTTTATTTGAGTCTAGAATAACAAAGTTGCATGCTTATCTAGTACCTGTTGTGATGATAGAAAATAAGAAGGTAGCCAAAATTGGGTCTGGCCCTGGGCCATTTTTAGCCTAGTGATATTTTCCCATTTTATTCTTCTTTATTTTGCACAAGGTGATAGGAGAAATAAGAAGAAAAACATACACATACACAGATAAAGATGCAAAGAAACAGAGGGATAGAAAGAAATAGAAAGAGTCAAAGAAGCAGAGAGAAAGAGAAATAGAGGCAGAGAGAAAGAGAAATAGAGACAAAGAGAAAAAGAGAGAGGCAGACATAGATACAGAGACACAGAAACAAATACACACAGAGAGACATAGAGAGACACAGATGCCGAGAGACAGATACACAGGGAAACAGAGGAACAGCCTCATACTCAGACACAGAGAGACACAGAGATTCAGAGAGAATGACAGACACAGATACAAAGACATAGATATGCAGATAGAGAGAGGCAGACAAAGAGAAACAAAAAAAAAAAACCAGAAAGATTTTAACCTTAATTGCCTTTTCTTAAAAATATACATAATATAGGTATGAAAATAATATCATATGTGTATCATTTGTCAAGTATTGGTTATTATCCAGCTATCAATATAATATTTATTTATAGTTTAGTAAGCACAAAAGTCAAGGGGAAAGGGATATAGAAAAAGGATTATGATACAAAAGTTTTCTACCCTGGCACCAGATTGTGTAGAAGGAAGAAATTATTTTTAGGATAGCACATTTAGGCTCACACACTTGATCAGATAGGCTCACCTTTAATTGGTGGAGGTTATCCTCATGCTTCCTTCTTTCCTCAGGTGTATTGTTCTTTGAGGTATTTGCCTCTATGTAGGCAACAACACTTTCACTGTTTGTAGAGAAGATTTAGGAAGCAAATCTCATGCTAAGTGTTGAACTTTGAAAGCCTCATGGCTTCAAATTATAGTTAATTCAGTCTTCTACCCTGAGTCCCAGTTTCTTCTTCTTTCTTCTTCTGGAGCCTCTCTCTCAGACTGTTTTCATAAGCCAGTCCCAGACATTTTTGCATACAACCTTCTGAGAGTATCTGTTCCAACATATCTGTTGAAAGAAAACAATGATTGGTATGCCCCTTAGGACAGGAATATATGTTTGTACACAGATAGATAGATACTACACACACACACACACACACACACACTACACACACACATATTATCCATACATATATGCATATATTTATGTTTACCAATGTATATTAGCCACAAATGATTTGGATGAATAAAATAGGGAATAGTGGTGGTGGTAGAGGAAACCACAAAGAGCTAGTAAGGGGCAAAATGGGACCTTGATTCTGGATCTTCTTACCTTAAATTTAATGATCTTTTCCAGAAAATCAAGTTGAACTCATGGAGTAATCATGGTACATGCTGGGAATAGTGAGTAGACTAGCCCAAATGTTCTGAAGTATACCAAAAGTCCCCAAAACTGCACAAAATTTTTTGGAATATGCCATACATGTTGGAGAATACTGATATTTGAGAGAAATGAATGCTTTAATCATTGGGTAAAATGTTTAAAGATACATTATGATCCGGTCTTCTGATCAGAACCAGGAAGAAAATGAAAATTACTTTTCAGCTACTCAAATTTAATTCTATCTCAAAGTGGAGAACTCATTAGATTGGGAGTCAGAAATACCTGAATTCAAATGTAGCCTCAAACACTTTCTAAGTTGTGTGACCTTGAGGAAACCATTTAACTCCTGTCTACCTTAGTTTTCTCATCTCTAAAATGAGGATAATAGCACCTACTTCCCAGGGGAAGTGAGGATTAAATTTTGTGAGGATTAAATAAGATACTATTTGTAAAGCACTTGTCATAGTGCCTAGCATATAGTGAGCATTATACAAATGCTGTATTAGTATTATTATTATTATACTTTCATAAACATTTAAGTGATAAGAATTTTAACAGAAAACAAAACATTTGCATAGACAACATTTGAAGTAATGACATTTTCCAGATTGTATTAAGGTGATATAGATAAATTTTTTATTATAAAGTAAAACCAGGCAAAGTTACTAGGGACTTAGATAGACATTTTTAGTTAAAAAAATTCATTATACTACTTAAAAGTTCTAGTCAGGAAACCAATAACATATGACTATTGTATCAGCTTGTCAGTGATTGTATCAGCTTTGGTGATTTTTAAATCCCTCACATACATAGTATAACATGACATGAATAGAAAAAAGAAAATAGCGTCTGGTATATTCCAGGTGCCTATTCCTAATGTGGAACCTCCTTCAAATGTGGGGCATATGATGTTAATGGCAACAGATGCCCAAAGCCAGCAGTGCCACCATCTGGCACAAGTATAATTTAGCACATTTGCCCATTATCTAAAGTTCCATTTTATCCAACAATTGATCCCTAAATGAATTGTCCAATATGTTGTCAAGGATATGTAATTCAAGGTTGGGTGACATTGTTGTGCCCAGAAGGGGTCACCACAGGGGAGATTGTGGTTGAGGTCAGTAAGGGATATATAACTTGACTATAATACTTGAACTAGAAGACTAGTAGAAAGTAGAATATAGTGTTATGGAAGAATTTACAAGGTGTGTGTGTGTGTGTGTGTGATGTTTGATTTTTGTCCCACACAGAATCAACTCTAGTTTGGAGTGTTCAGGAGCAACAAAGTCTTTGGTTTCTCTACAGATGGAATGTGATTTCTTTGGAATATTTTAGGACTATTCTTTCTAAATTCCTACAGATCTCTGGACCCTTTGAGACTAAGTTGTATTTGGATAAAATTGAATCTGACTGGAATCATTTAACAATTAAATGGACCTTCTCAACTCATGTGAGCTCAAAATATCCCTAAAGTCTTAGAGGCCATTGGTTGGGAAATATAGACATGAAGACAATAATTTTGATTGTTTTCCCAGTGGAATGGCATTGATGTCGTAGCAACAAAATAATTAGATAATTAATTGAGGGGAAAAAATCCTTACTATAGATCAAGAGTAACAGGGATTTAACAATAACCTTTTTAGGGATATTGATTCATCAGAGAAATTCATGAATATTATTTAACACCTGTTATGCCTAAACTTATTTTTAAAAAAAGATTTTTACATTGCAAGGTCACCATGTGCCATAGAAAGTGGTATATCTAAGTAAAGCTCATAATAGGAAAGTATAAAAGTATGTACCTACCTTTGATAGGTTATGTGTCAACACATCTTTTCTGTGCTACTCCTCCCAATTCACATTCTCAAACTGGAGTCTATGGAGGGGTCACCTACTATTTTTCCTCATGATTTGTCAGGCAACTTTGAGGAATAGGATTTTTAGTATTTTGCTCATTAATCCCCACTTGTGTGGGTTGATTTTAATCAATCAGTAGTCAATTAATTTGAACAAAGAGCTTAATAAGTAGGTGTAGTAAGAATGGTCAGTACAAAATCTCTTCAAGGCAAATTCCCATTCTCTCCTTGCCTATAGAAGGTACTTGGGAAAAGTGTGATCAAACTTATAGTAAAATAGTATTGAGCTATCTGTGTACATATGCATGTGGCAAAAGGGGCAATTCCCAAGTCCTAGTGAGTAGAAGCCCTTTTATTTCTTCCTATAGTCCTAATGAATTTTTTATCTTGTTATACCCTTTTTAGTGCTATAAGCTTCAGGAACTTTGTAGTTTACATTTTTCTCTCTAATATAAGGGGTTGTACTTCTTAAAGTTGGAACCTCCTTTTCAAGATTATTTGTCATCTTTACCTATATAAGTCCATTTTTGGTTTATTTTCAGTGTATCTGCCTCTACTCCTGGCTGGATATATAAAGTTCTGATAACTAAATGAAAAGTGAAAAATTTAATAAGTTGCTTATTTTGTTTATAATATGAAGAAACTGCTTTGACTTATTTTTCTCCTCACTAAATCACCATGTTTTTCTGGCTGGGAATGAGGAGAGAATATATTCATAGATCATAGAATGTAACAGCTAGGTGGCACAGTGAATAAAGCACCAGATCTGGTGTTAGTAAACCCTGAGTTTAAATCTGGCCTCAGATATTTACTAGTTGTATGACCCTGGGCAAGTCATTTAATCCCATTTGCCTCAGTTTCCTTATCTGTAAAACAATTTGGAGAAAAAAATGACAAATCCAAGAAAAGCACAATGGAGTCACAGAGTTAGACACAACTGAAACAACTGAGCAACAATAAAAGCATTTATATAGTGCCTATTCTGTGTTAATCATTTTACAAATATCTTCAATTGATCTTCATAAGAACTCTGAAAGACAGCTGTTATTTCCATTTTACAGATTGAAACAATTGAGCCAAACAGGTAAATCACTTACCCAAGCTCATGTAATAAGTTAAGTGTCTGAGACCAAATTTGAATCCAGGGTTTCCTGACTTGAGGCCTGGTATGGCTAGCTACTATGCCACTTAGCTGCCTCCAGAATTGTAGATGTCTAGATTTGGTTCAGTTCTCTTCTTTTATAAAGAAGGGTTTAAGGTTCTTGTGCATTAAGTGCAAATGGGAAGTTATTGTCCAAACTTGGACACTAACTGATGTCTTAATTTTGAATCTAGTACTCTTCATCTATGTGGAGGAATGATCTATACTAACCATACCTTAGAATTTAGG
This sequence comes from Sarcophilus harrisii, assembly GCF_902635505.1. Classification (NCBI taxonomy): domain Eukaryota; kingdom Metazoa; phylum Chordata; class Mammalia; order Dasyuromorphia; family Dasyuridae; genus Sarcophilus; species Sarcophilus harrisii. The sequence goes on along the minus strand of NC_045426.1, from coordinate 531,788,913 downwards.
GAGTGCCATTCTTTTGCCTTTCCTTACTTTTCTCCTTCCCTCTCTTCCTCAAGTTGCAGCAGTGTTATATTTTCCACATTTCTTAACTTGCTCTGAATTAAAGGAAATTCTATGAATATAAATTGTTAATTATGATTGCTATCATTATTTTGTGTTCCATGCAGATTAGTCATTTGAACCTTGCACTTCTGGGCCATAGAAGGAAACCAAAGAAAACAACATGGCTCCTCTCATGAATTATTAAAGAGTTTAGCAGGTGTTATTACCATAGGAGATGCAGATCAAGCATTTGGCATGGAAAAATAATAAGATACCAGTCAGTGTTAACCAGATAATCACAGGAAGCTGAGGATCATAAATATATTTTCTTGTGAGATAATGAAATGTTGTCCCACACAGTGTTACTGATAGGTAGTGCAGCCAAGTGAGTAGGACAGTGGATGATTCAAGGTGAGAAAGCATATTTATTATAGGCCCAGTTCTGATATATAGGGTGTATGCTGGCAAGGTGTCTTGGGAAAATTCTTACTCTAATCATTTTGTAATTTCCATTATAGAACCTGACAATATTGAGATTATCCCTCTATTATAGATGATCTTATAAAGTTCTTTAATTGTTTCATGTATACAAGTTTTATTGAGTCAATTAAACCATAAGTTCTTCATAAACCAGGTACTAGGCATCAATCAGTCTAATCTCCCCATTACATAAATTAGGAAATGGAGGACTCAATGAAATTACAGGTGTTGCTAAAGAAGACATGATTAGTCTTCAGTCGTTAGGCTTGGGTCAAAATTCTAGATCTACTGATTCAGATATGCTGCCTCTTTGAGCTGGAAGAGACCTTTGGTCCAACTCATATCTGAATAAGAAAACTTACTTCTCAGTATTCTCAGAAGTGGGCATCTTGTTTGTGTCCAGGAGAATCCCTGTGAAGAAGATAAGTCACTCTTCAGTTCAATATGTTTTTCATCACACCAATCTGCAACTGAAAGATACTGGAGTGGTTGGTCATTTCTTTTTCTAGCTCATTTTGCAGATGAAGAAATGGAGACAAACAGGATTAAGTGATTTAGTCATATACATAGCTAGTAAGTGTCTGAGACTAGATTTGAACTCAGAAAGAAAAAAATATTTTAAATCCAAGTCCAGAACTTTATCCACGGAGCCACTTAGTTGTTTCTTTTTTCTCCACAAAAAGCAATAATCCTTCATTTGTATTCCCTATAATGCTTGGAATAATACTGGGAATGTAAATCAACAAATATTTATCATATGGAAGCTCAGTTTAATTTGTGGAAAGAGTTCTACTTTTTTGAAGCACAAATAATAAAAAATACTTAAAGGAGGGCATGTCTGTCTTAGGGGCAGGGGAGTGAGTTCAGGAGGCCCAATCAAATATATGTGTTAGGCTGAATTTGTGATACATTCTTACTCAGCTCCATCTTTTGGTCTATTATGTTGACACAATTCATTTCTAGATTCAAGGGAGAAAGGTATGTACAGGAAGCTTTATTTTTTATTGTTATTAAATGTCACAGTTCCTTGCCTTTCCTCCTGCTAAATCCTCATATTGATTTTGTATATATTCTACATGTACATATATGTGTACAGGTTTTTCTCTATAGAATGTTAATTCCTTGAGGGACTTAATTTTCCCTATCTCTGTATTACAAGAACCTAGCATAATGACTATATGTGACAGTTGCTTAATAAATATTGGTTGTTTAATTGAAACAAAAGATATAATGAAGACATAGGCATTCTGTGACAGCTGACATAGGTAGCAGCCATTTTTTTAAAATGATTTTAGGGCATGCCATGATAATATGGAATCCAACTAGGAGACTGGCCAGTTCTTTCAGGATAGTAGACTGACCCCAAGTTGGCCTATTACCTATATAAGGGAGACATTGCTTTGTACTCAAAAGTAAACAAGATATTCCAGAAGTATTTCTAGTGTTTTGCTTTATTTTTAAATAAATATGACCAATATTAAGTCATTTGGTCCAACTTTTTTATTTTATAGATGAAGAAACTGAGAACCAAAGTGATTAAGTAATTTACTGGAAGTCAAATAGCTTAGTAAGGGGTTAACTGGGATATGAACCAATGACCCTTTAATCCAAATCCAGTTGTTTTTGAAGAGTAAATTTTGACAATGACAACAGAAAAAGGAAAAAAAAAAGTGCCATGAAACAGGAGGAAAATATACAGATAAGTGAGGCTGAGGATTACCTGAACCAGCCTTCAAACCTACCTTAATCATGGAATAAGTCAGTCCATAAGCATTTATTAATGTTTTTACACTGTGTTGTGTTCAAGGTGGGGAAGTATGCTAGGGAAAAACTGTTTTTTTTTTCCTAAGGGGCTTACATTCTAATGGGGGAGGTAACATAAAAATAATAATAATGAGAACTGACAATTATATAGCACCATCTAAGAATTGCAAATCATTAGATGTATCTTTAGCCTTGATTCTTCCAAGAAGTCTCCAATGTGGGCACTAAGGTCTTGCTCTCTCTTTTTTGTAGATGTTGAATCTGAAGTGAATACTTTAGGCTTTACTGCTAGTAAGGGTCAGAGGATCTAGATCTCGTTACAATACATGACACTGAATTATCAGAGTTTAGAAGATGAGAGTTTTAATTCAACTTCTGTTGTTTACTAATTTGTGACCTTGGACCAATGACTTTTACATCTCTCAATCCTAGTTTCCTCATTTGTAAAAATAGTGATAATATTACTTGCATTATCCCTCTCAGAGCTGATTAATATTTACTTTGAAAACTTTAAAACAACCCATATGAGTACATATAACATTATACATATGCTACAATGCAGACACATAGCATTTTTCATAATACAAACTTTTAGCTATATGGTTTAAGTTACCATCCACTTTTCCTTTTAAAAATTGTCTATCACCCTAACTGCTACCAATTTATAAACTGATCACTTAGTGATCTTGCAGAGTCATCTGTCAATTTCTGAAATGTTATTAGATTTTTTTCCTTTGAGACATAAACCTAGCTCTAGTTGATAGGGGTTAGGAGATTTCTGAGGGGAGCAGCACCTCTTCCTACTTTCTTTTCAGAATTTTGATAGTGCTTTTTTTTTTTTTTTGATTAAGCTATTGCACCTTTCCCTCTTTCCACCTCCAAACCTATCTCAGAAGTGCACTGTGGCTACCCACAAAATTTGAGAGGAGTCTGTCAAATCTGAATCTGTCAACATATGCAAATACCAGATCCAATCCAGACCTAACATAGTGTCAGTTATCTATAAAAATCAATTGTGCTCCACATCTTAGGCTCTGCCTCCTCCAATGATCAATTTTAAACTTTTAGAATTTAAATTTTGGCTAGGAATTTCTGTCTGTTCATAAACTTGCTGCCATATAACTATCTCATACAAACTTTTCTCAATTAAAGTTGTGGTTGGGAAAGAAAAAAAATCATAATACTAAACATGTCCATATTTTTCATATACTGTGTTGCATTTAATTTCCTATCATGATTTTTAAAAAATGCAATGCAAACCTACTATGCTTAATTATATTCTATCAATTATAAAATAATTTTAAAATAAAGCAAGGATTAGTTATACAAATATGGAATACTCAAATAAAATGAACAAGAAATAGAGATCTTAAATAGTCGCGGAACTGAAATTTAAGAAGACATAAAGAAATTACCAATACTCAACTGTAGCCTGCGAGGAGTAGGTGGCAGAAGAGGGAGGAAAGGGAGAAAAAAAAATCAAGTAAAAAGCGCACAGCAGAGAACAAAAGAAAACCTATAAGGAAGCAAAGAAAAGAGGAGCAATTATGAATATGATGTCTTCTATTCTTATATATGTTTTTAAATGGAAATTTAAATTAAATTAATTAAATTAATTTGTTAATTAAATTAAATGGAAATGTATTTTAAAACCTCCCTAATGTTCTGCTAGGCATATGACAATGTTGGGGTTTTTTTTGGTTGTTGTTGTTTGTTTGTTTGTTTGTTTTTTCTTTTTCTGTCTTTTTTTCCTATTTTGCTTTTTCTTATTTTGTATTTGAATTTTAAATGAATAAATATGTTAAAACATGCTTTGATCTATAAAAAAGTTACCAAAGGGGATGGGAATGCTAAAACAGATAGACTTTTAGGTGAATTCTATCAAATATATAGGAATATTCAATATCTATTCCACACAGATTATTCTTAAATTTTGAGAAAGAAAACTTTTAACCAAATACCTTTTCAGAGAGAGACCTAGCATTAAACTGCAAATCAGGGAAGGATAAAATAAAAACAAATAATATCTAATCCATTACAATATCACTGTTTTTGTCCTTTATTTTCAAAAAAGGGCCATGACATCAGGAAGGTGATGCCATGACATCTAAGCTGTATGAATAATCAAGTAGCTTCTGTTCTGGATCATTGTAGGGTTAAATGGAGGGGACAATGGGGAAAGGCAGGAGGGGATTATATTATAGGTTGTGGGGGAGTATCTTCCTACCATTTGGTCATCACAAGTGGGTTCTGAGTGGTTTGAGAATCTTTTCACTGCTCATGGCAAGAATTTGGGGAAATATATTTCCTTCCTTTCTTTGCAGAGCTTCAGGGTAATGGATGGGAATATAATTGCTATGTTGGTTAGCTTTGTTAAATTGTGTTTTTCCTCTTCATTTTGAAAATTTTAATATAAAGAATTACTTTCTGGATAGGAGAGACAAGAGGAATGGATATATTAAAAATCAGCATGACATAAAGACAAAAATATATTAATAGAATCATATATATGTGTGCTTACATATACCTACATACACTATTTTAAGTTTTATATCTATTTTACATAATATACTTTTATCAGGTATGAAAATTTAAATTCAGCATATGCCTGACAAAATACTTAGAAGTATGAGCAGAATGCTATAAAATTTCAATTCTCTTTCATTTCCAAGATATATCCTAAAGATATGAGTAGTAGCAATATATGTAATTCTGTCTCTTTGTCTCTTTTTATTTCTGTTTCTCTTTTCTTTTTCCTTCCTTTTCTTCCCCCCCCCCAGTTTTCTTCTAATCAATCATAGTGGAATGGCTGGTTATCTGTGCTAGATGTGAAAGGGTCAAGAGTTTCAGAATCTTATATCCATTGAATGAAAGAAAGACCTGTAGAATTTAAAGATTTTGAAAGAAGAATGTTACACTGAAGAATGTGAAGTGGAGAGTTATTCCAAACAAAATGGCATTGTAGAAGATTTAGATTCTACACTGGGATAAATGAATAGAGAAGGAAATAGATTGTTTATGTTTGGAGTAAAAGGAGAGAGAGAGAGAGAGAGAGAGAGAGAGAGAGAGAGAGAGAGAGGCGCTAGTATATTAGGGCATATAATCCAAATAGACTGAGATTCCATTGAAGCAGAGGAAGATCCCAGACTCTTTTTCCAGATGTGGTGGAAATATTTCTGAGAAGATATAACCTATGAGAGACATATAAACCAGAAAAAAACATTGATATGTAGACAGAAATGAACTCTGAATGAAATCATACTACTAGGTAATAAACATGTGAAATAAAAGTCACTTGACAAATAAATAAAAATCTTGCTTTTGTATTTTGGATACATTGTGAGATGATAGATTCTGAAACTTCTTCCAAAGTGGTCTAAGGTTTCCATCCCTGATCTTCCTTATCCAAGATCCTTGTCTTCTCTATAGTAGTGCTCACCTAAGACCAATGGCAGCAGATTAGATTCTTTCATTTCCAGCTGCACATGAATGAGAATTGAAATATGCAATCTTCTCTCTAAAATGTAATGTTATCTGTTGAGGTTTTCTTGGGGTCTCTGAAGGCAACCTTCCTTTCAGTTCAGTAACCACCACACGAGTAGCCAGGTGTTAAAGTCCAAATCCTTTATTGTCTCTTTCCAAGTCTTGTCTTCTATCCTGGGGCCCAGTTAGCTTTTGTAGAGATCTATCTCTCTCCTTGGTTCTGAGAGCTTGAGCTCCTGCTGCCAGTCCTTTATCTTCTCTGCTTCTGTCAGTTTCCTGAGGTCCTCCTGAATGTGGTTTGGTTTCTGTGGGGGAGGCAGGAGGACTACCACCATGGTCTCTGTCTTCCAGTTCTGATTCTGGCTGAGTTTGTCCTAGCTTATATGGTCTTTTATCAAAGGTGTGAATCTTATAGAACTATAGTAAGTACTAAGTACATATACTGAACTAGAGAACTGTTAAGCACCATGTTAAATAACCATTGTCTCTACTAATTTCACTGAATTGATGTTCAGTGTTTCAAGTTCTGGCCCATAACAGAAATACTTCAATTATTCTACAGAGAAATCTATAACTAATTGAAAGGATACTGGAAATATAGTTTACAATTTTCATTATCTGTATGAAAAATGGGAGATGCCTTACCTTTATATTGACCTCTTTAGCCATTTTGATAAAAGTATGATAACTTTTTAAAGGATAAATAAATGGAACAATTACCAAGTGAATGTATAATATGATATGAAACAGAAAGGCACCCATAGGGAGGGATAGGAGCAGGCATGTGTTGAGCAGGTCAAAACATTACCACCTCAACTATTACTTTCCCTCAAACAAGCCCCCAAACTCTGTTCCCCAGAGCCCTTGGAAGAACAGCAAAACAACACTGCAAACAAAAAGACCACTGACCTACTTCTAAGCTTGCCCTCTACAATCATCTATCAGAGGAGCATATGGAAAAGAGCACTATTATTTGTTTTTAACTAACATCAACTACTGATATCCATCCAAAACATCATGCTTCCTACCCTCAGTTCATTGATCTTGCTTCTATCCCAACCATTGTAATAGAACAGAGTGTGTTGTAGTAACTAGCCAGTAGAATAACCTCTATAGAGAAGGAAATAACCAACATCTTTGCTATTAGCACACAAAGAGCTGGCCAACAGCTCCTAACAAATAGAGTAAAGTTAAGCATTTCCAAGAATAACATCTACCTCTATATCATTAATCTCACTTCCAGTCTGTCTTCTTTCCTCAGTTATTATCTAGGAAACTAAGTGTTGCACCATCTACTTCTGAAGACAAAGAAAAGGCAATTATCACCCCTCAGCTCTTGGCATCACAAAACAGTTCTATAGATATGACACCAAAAGAAATTTATTATCATATACCTTGCCATTATACCTTAATAATCTTTGGACATTTCCACCTTGTAGCTAAAATTTCCTATCGGTGCTGTGTCCTATTAGAATGTGAACCTCAAGAGAACAGAGATTATCTTGATTTTCTATTTGTATTACAAATTATTTACATCTAGTCAGTACTAAACATTTTTCATTTATTCATTCATATGAGGAACACAGTTACTCATACTGGTCTCTCAAATACTTGTTTCCTATCTACTGTGCTCACATCACAGTAAATTATAATCTTACTTTTCAGACACATTTGATGATCCTTTTACCACAAATGACTGGATTGGCTTTAAAATATGTTATAAAAAGTTCTATTCCTCAGGATCTGTCTTATTGTGTGAAGAGCATCAGTTCTTATTCTTATTAATTATTCTTTGTCATCTTGGATGAATTTGATTAGTGCACCTGATAGAAGAATTTTTTTGACCTTTATTTGTATGCTGGATCCTCAGCACAGTGCTTGGTATACAAGAATTTTATATATATATATATATATATATATATATATATATATATATATATATATGTAATTCTTCATATATTTTCACAATTATCATTCTACACAAGAAAAATCAAATCAAAAAGTAAAAAAATGAGAAAGAGAACAAAATTCAAGCAAACAACAATAAAAAATTGAAAATACTATGTTGTGATCCACACTCAGTCCCTACAGTTCTCTCTGTGGGTGAAGATGGTTCTCTTCATCACATTAGAATTGGCCTGAATCACCTCACTGTTGGAAAGAGCCATGTCCATTAGAATTGGTCATCACATAATCTTGTTGTTGCTGTGTAAAATGTTTTTTTTTGGTTCTACTCACTTCACTTAGCATCAGTTCATGTAAGTCTCTCCAAGCCTCTTTGAAATCATCCTGCTGATTGTTTCTTAGAACAAAAACATTCTATAACATGCATATGTCGTGACTTATTCAACTATTCCCCAACTGGTGGACATCCACTCAGTTTCCATTTCCTTCCCACTACATAAAGGGCAACTACAGACATTTTTTCACATGTGAGTCCTTTTCCATTTTTTATGATTTCTTTGGGAAACAAGCCCAGTAGAGACACTGATAGATCAAATGGTATGCACAATTTGATAGTCCTTTGGGCATAGTTCCATATTGCTCTCCAGAATGGTTGGATCCATTCACAACTCTACCAATAATGTATTAGTTGTTCCAGTTTTCCCACTTCCCTTCCAATATTCAAAATTACCTTTTCCTGTCATCTTAGCCAATCTGAGAGGTATATAGCGGTACTTAGAGCTATCTTAATTTTTCATTTCTCTGATCAATAGTGATTTAGAGCACCTTTTCATATAACTAAAATGGTTTTAATTTCTTCATCTGAAAATTTTCTGTTCATATCCTTTGACCATTTATCAAATAGATAATGGTTTGTATTCTTATAAATTTGTGTCAATTCTCTATATATTTTAGAAATGAAGCCTTTATCAGAACCCTTGGATGTAAAAATTTCCCCCAGTTTACTGCTTTCCTTCTAATCTTGTCTGCATTGGTTTTGTTTGTAAAACAAAACAAAACAAAACAAAAACTTTTAGTATAATATAATCAAAATGATCTATTTTGCATTCCATAATGTACTCTAATTCTTCTTTGGCCACAAATTCTTTTCTTCTCCACAGAGCTGAGAGAGAACAGATCCGTTCTTCTAATTTGCTTATATTATCATTTTTTATATCTAAATCATAAACCCATTTCAACCTTATCTTGGTATAGGGTTTTTGGTGTGGGTCAATGTCTAGTTTCTGCTATACTAATTTCCACTTTTCCCAGCAAATTTTGTCAAATAGTGAATTTTTATCCCAAAAGCTGGAGTCTTTGAGATTATCAAACACTAGATTACTATAATCATTGACTTGTGAAAATAATAACCTATTCCATTGATCAATTATTTTATTTCTTAGCCAATACCAATTGTTATGATGATCACTGTTTTGTAATATAGTTTTAGGTCTGGAACAGCTAGACCACTTTTATTTGCATTTTTTCATTAATTTTGTTTTTCCAGATGAACTTTATTATTATTTTTTCTAGCTTTGTAAAGGAATTTCTTGGGAGTTTGATTGGTATGTCATTGAATAAGTAGATCAATTTAGGTAGAATTGTGATTTTATTATATTAGCTTGTCCTATCCATGAGCAGTTGATACTATTCTAATTGATTAGATCTTATTTTATTTGTGTGGAAAGTGTTTTCCAATTGTGTTCATATAGTTCCTGACTTTGTTTTGACAAGTAGACTTTCACATTTTAGTTTCATACCTAATTCATTGATTTTTTTTCTTTCTCTATTTTATGCAAGTATGCATCTAAAGATATAAAACTTCCCCTAAGAACTGTTTTGACTACATCCCATAAATTTTGGTATGTTGTCTCATTATTGTCATTCTCTTGGATGGAATTATCAGTTGTGTCTATGAATTGCTGTTTTACCCACTCATTCTTTAGGATTAGATTGTTTAATTTCCAATTAATTTTTTCTCTATTTTTCCCTAGTCCTTTATTACATGCAATTTTTATTGCATCATGAGGTAAAAAAGATGCATTTATTATTTCTGACTTTATGCATTTGATTTTGAGGTTTTTAATGCCGAAATATATGGTCAATTTTTGTGCGGGTTCCATGTACCACTGAGAAAAAAATATATTCCTTTCTTACTCCATTTAATTTTCTCCAAATGTCTATCATATCTAACTTTTCTAAACTTATATTTACCTTCTTAACCTTTTTATTTTGATTTATCTACTTCTGATAGAACAAGGTTGAGATCCCTCATTTCCTTTTTACCTTTTCATACTTTTGTTCAGTTCTATATTTAAAGATCAAACTTTCTGTTCAGATTTGGTCTTTTCATCAAAAATGAATGAAATTCACTTATTTCAATGAAGGTCTATCTTTTCCTCTGGAAGATAATGCTTAATTTTGCTACATAGTTAATTTTTGGTTACAATCCAAGCTTCTTTGCTCTTTGGAATATAATATTCCAGGCCTTTTGGTCCTTTAAAGTGGAAGCTGCTAGGTCCTGGGTAATCCTGATTGTGAATCCTCAATATTTAAATTTCTTCTTTATGGCTGGTTACAATATTTTTTCAGAAAGTTACCTATGATATTCCTTAAGAGTTTTCATTTTGTGGTCCCTTTCAGGAGGTTAATGGAGAATTCTTTTAATAACTATTTTACCTTCTGGTTCTAGGATACCAGGGCAGTTTCCCTTGATAATTTCTTGAAATATGTTGTCTAAGCTCTTTTTTCATCATGATTTTCAGGTAGTTCAATAAAAAATGCTTTATCTTAGATCTATTTTCCATGTCAGTTGGTTTTTCCAATGAGGTATTTTACATTTCCTTCTATTTTTGCATTTTTTTTTTGGTTTTGTTTGAATGATTCTTGATGTCTCATTGAGTTATTCACTTCCATTTGTTCAATTCTAATTTTTAGTGAATAATTTTTTTCAGTTAGCTTTTTATCTCCTTTTGCATTTGACCAGTTGAACTTTTAAATGAGATGGTTTTTTCGTTGTATTTCTTTTCCATTTCACAAATTCTGTTTTTCAAGAAGTTGTTTTCTTTTTCCATCCATCAAATCTATTTTATAAGGAGTTTATGCCTTGTCCATTTCACTAAATCTATTTTAAGTAATTTTCTTCAAATAATTTCTCTGTTTCCTTTTTCAAACTCTCCTGCAAAGTTTTCACTTCCTTTCCCTATTCTTCTTCTAACTCTCTTTTAATATATTTTTTTAAATTCTTCCAAAAGAGCCTTGTCAGTTGAAGACCAACTCATATCACCCTTTGGGGCTTTATCTGGAGACATTTTGCCTTTATTGTCCTCTGAGTTTGATGTCTATTTTTCTCTTTCTCCATAAAAGCTATCTATGGTCAGAGCTCTTTTTGCTTTTTTGTTCATTTTAAAAAGGTTCCAGTCTGGGGGTGGGGTGGGGTGCAGAGCCAAGAAGGCAGAGAGCAAACATGGCTTTCTGTGACCTCCTTTGACCTCTCAAACCACCAGCAGATTAGCCTCCAAACTGGTTTTGGAGAGACAGAACCCACAAATATTTGGAGTACAAGACATTTCCAGAAGAAAATACTTTGGAAGAACTTCAGAACAGGAATCTTTCAATCAGGCAGGGGGACAGTCTGCTCAGCCCAGATCACAGTGTAGGGAACCTGGGGCAAGGAGCTGTGGTGAGGAGCCAGAGCATTGAGGTGTCCACGCACATAGGGAATGTTTTGTGAAGCTCTTAGGCTACTCTGTCTTGGTTGCAAGTGGGTGCTTTAGCAGATTTTCTGTAACACTCACAAAAACAAATACAAAAGGCAAATTGTAAGCCCCAGAGCCTCCAGAAGAACTCTGGACCTGGCTAGGATTACTGAGCACTGTAAGAAAGTCAGAAACACTGGCCCCAAGGTAAATTGAAGTGGCTGTCACCTCTTTGCCTTAAGAATGGGCCTCAACCCTTAAAAAATGAACAAAAAACAAACCTCTCACCATAAAGAATCTTTATGAAGAGAATAGACCCCAAACCCTGAGGTTAGTAAAGGCAAATCAACTCCAGATGAAATCCCAAAGGGAGACATGAGCTGGTCCCCATTTCACCAGGCTTTTTTTGGAAGATTTTTAAAAGTATCTTCAAAGAGAGTTTGAAGAAAAATGGGGAAAGAAAATGAGATCTTTGCAAGAGGGTATGGAAAAGGAAAAACAGAAATCTGAAGAAAACTTAAAATAGATTTGATGAAATGGGAAAAGCATATGTCTTCCTACAAAATAAATTTAATGAAATGGAAAAAAGCATATATCTCCTTACAAATTAGATATGAAAAAGATACCATTTGTTGAAAAGCAGAATTTGTGAAATGGAAAATAAATGCAAAAGACAAAACAATTCAATTGGCCAAATACAAAAGGAGCTAAAAAAAGGTCACTAAAGAAAATAATACATTAAAAATTAGAATTGAACAAATGGAAGTGAATGACTAAGTAAGACTTCAAGAATCAATCAAACAAAACAAAAAGAAAAAAAATAGAAGAAAATATGTAATAGCTCCTAAGAAAGACAACTGAGTTCAAAAAAATAGATTATTGGACTTCCTGAAAGCCATGATGAAAAAAAGAGCCTAGATATCACCTTTCAGGCAATCATTAAGGAAAACTGCCCTGATGTAATAGCACTAAAAGGTAAAGTAGCCATTGAATGAATTTACCAATCAACTCCTGAAAGAGACCTCAAAAGGAAAACTCCAAGGAATATAGTAGCTAAATTTCAGAATTATCGGATTAAGGAAAAAAGCAGCCAGAAAGAAACAATTAAAATACCACAATTAGGATTACCCTGGACCTAGCAGCTTCTACCTTAAAGGATCAAAGGACCTGGAATGTGATATTCCGAAAGGCAAAGGAACTTGGATTAAAGACAAGAATAAACTATGCAGCTAAATTGAGCATTATCTTTCAAGGAGGAAGATGGACATTCAATGATACGAGTGAATTTCATTTATTTCTGATGGAAAGTCAAGAATTAAAGGTTCAAACCTACTCTTAAGGCAAAGAGAAGATTGTCCCAAGTGTCCTCTATAGAAAACAGCAGGTTCAAGCTGCCCTGAGGTGGATATTGTTGACTTTCTTCCCATGCTTGGTGGGTGTGGCCAAATTCACCATTATTCTAGGGTTCAGGGATTCATTATTTGCTTTTTGTAGTTGTGCTGGATGTCTTGAAGCTAGCTTGTTGATCCACCAGCTACTGAACTTCTGAACAGAGTAGCCAACACTCCTGTATTTTGACTGCATCTACCAGCAAGTTCCCCCAGGATACTTTACCCTGGGTCCCTGCTCCGATTCTGCACTCAACCTCCTCCCTCTCTATCCCCCCCCACCTTTTCCATACCTGATTGAAGAAGACCTTTCCTGAAATTCTTCCAAAATATCTTCTGCTGGACATTTGTTGAACTCCAAATATTTGTGGGTTCTTTCACTCCAAACCCATTTCAGAGGCTTGATCTGGTCTTGATCTGAGGCCTGAGGAAAGCTAGGAAGAGGTAAGATAAAGACTGGTCTACTCTCTGCTATCTGAGTTCTGCCCCCCAAACAAATACTTATTGATAAAGGTGAAGAAGAACTTGATGAAAGCCAGTTACTCTCAGATAGGTACAAGCTTTATCTAATTAGTCTGTTTTCATTTATATGACAATAAGATTTTTAAATATTTTGATCTCTTTCTGATCAGATGGTTCTGGTGGATATGGGTTAAACACTACCATTTATGGGGTGCTATAGAAATGCATCTTATTCTCTCTCTCTCTCTCTCTCTCTCTCTCTCTCTCTCTCTTCCATTCCATGCAACCTGCTCTCCTTTCCAAACTCAGCTCTTCCTTCATTTCTAATGTCTTCATTTCCAAAAAAGTATCATTTTGAAAAATAAATAAGAAACTGTGGTTGTCCAAGGAAGGTTACTTCATCTATAGCAATGTGACTTGACCCCATCAGAGGAAAGCTCATTTATTTAATGCTTCCTAACTTAAGAAAGGAAAGAGATCTCCTATGATGCATCAATAATGTTGGGGATGGGTGTGATTAAAGTCCAAAGGGTTAAAAACAAAGTTGACTCCTTAAACTTTCATTCTTTGCTTTGCTTTGGGACTACCTACATTATGACATATACTGTTGCTTTGATTTGTTTTCATTGTCTGCCACTGTCCAGGCAAATGTGGAAGAATAATATTGTAATATTTATCTGAAGACAATATGCAGTCCCTGCTGGCCTAGGGAAACTATGCCATGTTTATCTTCATGGATTTAGTCAGCTGGGAGATGAATAAGGACCTCACTTGAACAAGCAAACATTTGCCTTCTTTTCCACAGTGTAGTTATTTCACTTTGTATGGCTGAAGGCATAAATCTCTCCTTGGGGGCAAGCAAACAGTTTCAAATACATGGCACTAGCTTGGCTTTCCAGGACATCAGCTGAATACGTGTGACCTGAATGTTCCAGAAAACAACCACAATCCATCTTAAGACAAAAAATGGCAACAATCTTAGAATACTTCAATGGCAAACAATAAGATGCTGTAATTCCTTCTGTGAACTGGCCCCTGACTAAATATCAGCTGTAAAAATGACTTCCTATCTATTGGTGTGCTCACAGAAAGAATTATAGGATATTATTGTTTATAGCAGCCAGTTGTCATTCAGGTAAAGAAAGGGGATCTCTAAACAGTTACAAAGCAATTTAACTTTGCTTGATGATTCCATGATGAACTACAGGAATCTTCTCTTTTCCCCAAAGGATTGGTGAGTATGGCATTAATGGAATGAAAATTAAACAACAACAACAACAACAACAACAACAACAACACCTATAGCTTCCTTTCCACCATTGGCTTTTTCAGGCCTAGAACTAGTGACTAGGACTATAGCTAACAGTCAAATTCATAGGGACATAAATTAAATTTGGAAATATAGGAAAAGACAGTTCTTAGAAAATGTTTATATGTGAAGTCATTGAGAGTAGAAATCAGCTTTGCCTTTCTGTTTCTCAGTGCACCTAGCAAGCCTTGCACATAGAACACTTAATGGATGTACTGATTGAGGAAGCTGTGATATTGTCTTATATTTCCATGGAATTCCTGGCCTCAAAGAATCAAAAGGAACTTTTAATGTAGTATATTAGTAACAAATAATCCCTTCTACCAGAAAGGTAAGATGATAAGGTTGAAAAAGCACTGGTATCAATCTTGATGCCATTTGATGAGAATTATCTTTTTTGTTTCTGTGAAACAATTCTCTCATCTATAAAATAGGAATCAATAATATACCTGTATTACTTACTTTCGTGGGTCATTTTGCAGTACATGCTACTTAATGGGAGCTATTTATTTATATCTGTGCCAACTGTGAAGTTTTCCTACCTATTTTTAAATTGTCCTTTCTACAAATGATCCTGACAGAATTCTACATAAATGAAAATTTCAAAGTGGTATACAAAAGAATAGTTAAGATGAATGTATTTTTTTAAATGGGATTATTTTGCTTATAATACATGCAAAAAAGTATCTCTTCTCTAAAATCTGAGATTAAAAGGTAATCAAAGAGTTATTAAAAATGGGAATTTCCATCCTTTATATGTAACTTACACAAGGAAGAGATACAGAGGTATCATTAGTCTTACCAGACCCTGCCAGCTCTCAGTTGTGGTAGATGATGGTTTACCAAAAAGATTTGAGAGATGTCATTGACTTGGCATATGCTATGATTTGCCTACTGTGCATTCCTCCCAGCTGCAGGTAAGGCACTGAGAGAGCAGCTGTTGTTAGCAATGTGAGAGAAAAGGCAACATGAGGAGAATCAGATTAACACACACAAAAATGTATTTTCTGAATAAAAAAGAGAAATTTTACTTCATCAAGAAAATATTTTATAAATTTGTCCATGATAGATAACTATAACTCTCTTAGGCTCACTTTGTTGCCTTTTTCTTTAGAGTAAATGTGTCATTTTCTTATTCAGGGATAGTCCTCTGATAAACCTGGCATACCTTCACCCAACACAGAATGATGCAAATATTGCAATCTCATTGACTTCATTGTATATCTTCCAACAGTTAATATTTTGAATTGTCAGCCAATTCACTTCTGACCTTCCTGTGTCTAAACCTTAGATAGACATCCAGTGGTAATGGAATATTCTTGCCTCTTGTGGTCATTCAGTGATTCTCTTTTTTAAAAAAATTGAGCCCTTTTTGCTGACTTTAGAGGGATTCTTTTGCGCTGACTAGAACTTTCCTGTACACAGTCATGCAAATTTCCCACATTTTGCTTCCTACTAAGTCATGTGCACGTTCTCTAATTTCAACTCAATTCTCAGGAGCAATCAGGCAAAATCAAGGGGCATTGCCTGGAGGAGAGGAGTTATTGATAAAGATGATGCTTTCCTGCTGATTTCCTTAAGGACAGCTCTCACATAGCTTCTATTATGGAACCTGTTATTCTTTATACAAAAGATTTTCATATGTATGATAAGTATTTGTATACTTCAAAGGAAATCATCTAAGATTGGGATGCCTGGTCAGTAATGTTTTTATAGGCCAAGAAATGGACGTACATATATGGAAGTACTTGCTAATCCTTGCTATCACTAATTCTATCAGTTATGGAAGAATGTTGATGATCAGGTGGTTTGATAAAATTTTCTCAACAAATTTATCATCTGAGTTTCTTTTAATATCTTTAATTCCATCCATACAATTTAACCTTATGTCATCTGAATTATAGTGCTTTGGGCAAAAATAATTCTTTACTTTGTGTAATATATTTTGTCATAGCACTATAGATTTGAAGCTGGAAGAAATTTTAGTGGCCATCTAGTCAAATCTATTCAATTGATAATTAATTCTAACTAAATGCTCATTGGCTTACTGACAATGTTTTGGCCTTTTTTGGTAACCTCAGCACTAAGTTCACTGTATGACCTATAGTAAGTGCTTGTTAAATTATTGTTCTTTTTGTTGACAAATGATACTAGCAAGACCCAAAAAGCTTAAGTGACTTGCAAGTTACAATGCAAGTAAATGACAGAGGCAAGTTCCTCTGATTCTAAAGCCAATGCTTTTTCCACTGTGCCACAAACTTCTTCCCCTGTGCCCTGTGATAATGATTAAGTTTCACAAATCTCATAAAAATAATAGCCCAGAACATCATTCAAATAATTTGAACAATGTCCATAAAACTAGTGAAGTATGATAAACTTACCAACTAGCACATACAGCTAAAAGGTATGCATGATTTTCTGCAAATCATCAGGAGTTTATTAGAAAAGAAGAACTTGGAACTTCTCTAACATGCACTTTACCAGATTTATATCTATATTTATATGTCTATCTGTGTTTTCATGTATCTATGTATCTCTCTGTGTATATATTTATTGTATATATATATATATATATATATATATATATATATATATACACTAGACCCTGTCCCTACTCTCATATTAAAGCCTTGATTATAACAAAAAGAAATTTTATAGCAATTATTGGCCAATGAATTAACCTCATCTAGTGTCTTTAATTTTGTACTGTCCTATTACGAAGAAAGAAGAGTTCTAGGGAGCGAAGCTAAGAGGGCAGAATGAAGCCAGGAATGTGCTTGAGCTCTCCCAATTTCCTTTTCATAAAATCCAGCCTCAGAACAGAATCCAACAGAGTAAAACCACTCTCCAGTTCAAGATAGATTGGAAAAACTTCAAGAAAGATCAGTCTCACTGGGGTAAAAAGGATATTTGGCCCAGCTCAGACAGATTCTGGGAAAGCTGGTGAGAGGGTCTTAATCACAGCATATCAGCAACTGAGACCCTTGGTTCTGACTCAGCAGAGAAGCAGATCAGTGAGGCTGCCTCCAGTCCTAGCTCAGAAGGCAAACTCTGGGAAACCAGGCTGTTTCCTGAAAAGAGTAGTCAAAGTTACCCCCTGAAAACAGAAAAAGTTCTTTTCCTTAAAGATAAGGCTCAGAGCTGCACAGGAAACTTGGAACAGTGCTTCCTTTGCCACAGGAACAGCGCTCGCTCAATCATAAAAGTAAAAAAGAGAGAGAGAGAGAGAGAGAGAGAGAGAGAGAGAGAAAATATGAAAAGAAAAGGAAAGAAAATGAGCAAGAAACAGAAAAGAACCTTGACCAGAGAGTGCTACTATTGTGACAAGGAAGACCAAGATATCAACTCAGATAAGGAAAAAATATCACAAAGGGTATCTCAGAGTGCTATGAATTGGTCTCAAGCCTAAAAAGCCTTCTTGGAAGTTGTAAAGGGCCACAAATAGCGGGAAACCTTGGGTGAGGTATTAGACCCTTTAGTCCAGTAAAAGAAACCCTGCTGACAGTGTCTGATTTGACTCCATATCCCCCACTAAGGGCTCTCGGCCTTCCTGATAACCTGTGTTATAATTAAAGCAGAGTTAAACCAAGTAGCAAAGAGACATCTACACACAATAGCAAGTTGTTTATGAGGTCCTACATGTTCAGTGTGCTATAGTTATGTAAGGGTATGAGGGTATATAAGACTGAGAGAATTTGGAATAAACAGACTCTATATTTGACCATACATGTGGATCTTACCTCTTCACTCCTCTCCTTTTGATCTGATTTTACTCACCTATTCATAAAGCAATGTGTATTAAAATAAAATAATTAATTAATTAAAAGAAGGAGAAGAAAGAAGTGTTTCAATATCTATTTATTCTCTGAAATCAAGATTAATCATTGGAATTATACACACACATATTTTGCCACATTTTGTGTTGCTTTCATTTAATTATTGCATTCATCAGGCAAATTTTTCTTCTAGTTCTATTATGTTTTGCCTTCATTCATACAGTTTTGTCTATGTTTCTCTGTATTCCTTATATTCTCTGTTTCAGTATTAAATTCACTGTCATCAACTGAATGAGACAAAGAAGAAAAACTTTTGTGGAGGTCAGTCATGAACTAAAAGTATATATATAGTGTTGGCAGGTATTTCTGTTGAATCCCTACCTAAATTTTCAGCCTGGCCCAAATTCTACTTGCTTAATTACAGCCTCCTTTGCTATAATGGATTTCTCCTCACATAGTCCTATATTTTATTCTATTGTAATGCACATTTATGAATAAATGAAAAAGCATTATAAAGTACTTAAAATATGCTATGTACTATGTTAAGTCCTAGTGATACAAATTGAAAAAGTAAGTCAGCTTGTACTATCAAGGAGTTCATGCTTTAGTTGGAAGATATAGTTCAGCTAAAGAGTCAAAGGAAAATCCAGGAATTCCTATGGGTTTAGTGATAGGATCTAGTGTCTAAGGTCCTTAGGTTGCATCAATAGTTTACAGGACAGTACCTGGATACAGAGACAGGTCAGATAGTAAGGCCTAGAGGATCTTGGGATATAGTAGCAAAATAGAAGGTATTACTTGGTTTTCCTCCATATTACTGAATTTTATTTGATTACTCCCATTTTCATCAAAGCTATGTGGATAGTCAAACACACTGGATGTAGCCTGGTCTAGGAGAAGAGAAGATAAGTTAGAAGGATGTTCTTAGTGTGTGAGTCTTCATACTGCCTGGATGCCTAGATGGTGTTTGGGTAACTCGGGCCTGGGGGTGACCTTGTGTATTGAAATTCATAATATTTATGCTTTATTCCTTATTAAATTGTAAGTGTCATGACAGCAAGGACCTTAATTCATTTCTATATATACTCAAGCACTTAGGACAGAGCTCTGTACACAGTAGGCACTTGACAAATGATATTTGGACTTGGATATTATTCTAGGAGTTGTGATATATAAATAAAAATGGGGTGACAGCACAGTAATAATAGAAAAGTTGTAAATTTATATCAGGAACTAGAAAATAACTTAAAACAGTGAAGATGGATAAGACTTCAATTAGAAGAAGGGTTCAAATGGTTCAGATCCTGCATCTGTTACTACATGTGTGTTTTTAAGCAAGTCACTTAACTTGTCTGGGCCTCAGTTTCCCCATATGTTAAATGAGGAGGTTGAATTAGATCCCTCTAAGGTTTTTTCCAGCTCTAAATCTATGATCCTATGGATTGTGTGAGTCAAAGTTCTACCCTTAATACATGTGGGATCTTGAGCAAATCATGTTACCTTCTAAGAGCCTCATATTATAATAGTATATATAATATGACATTCTATATGGAAAACATATACCTATGTAAACATATTAATATATATAATGTTAATATAATTATAATCTTTATACAGTGATTTAATGTTTGCAAAGCACTTAACACATGTCTCATTTTATCATCTCAACTATCCTGGATTTATGGTTAGTTGTTGTTCAATCATGTCTGAATCTTCATGACCCCATTTGAATTTTTCTTAGGAAAGATATGGGGTTTAAAGTTAGTTATTGCTTAGATATGTTTGAGTCTTCATGACTCCATTTGGATTTTTCTTAGTGAAGATACTGGAATGGTTTGCCATTTCCTTCTCCAGCTCATTTTACAGATAAAGAAACTGTGGCACACAGTGTTAAGTGACTTGCTCAGAGTCACACAGCTAGTAAATGTCTGAGGTCAGATTTAAGCTCATGAAGATGAATCTTCCTGACTTTGGGCCTGGAGCTCTATCCACTTTGTCACCTAGCTGTGCCTGGGATGTAGGTGTTATGTAATGCAAGGCCTGAAGTCATGAAGTCTCATATTCCTGAGTTCAAATCCAACTTTAGACATTCAGTAGCTGTGGGACTCTGGACAAGTCACTTAATCCTATTTGCTTCAGTTTCCTCATCCTCAGTAAAATGTGCTGGAAAAGGAAATAACAAATCAGACCAGGATGTTGCCAGGAAAACTCCATATGAGGTCACAGAGTTGGACAAGACTGGCCTAGCAAGGATAATAATTGGATAACACCCTGTAAGGCTCAAATGAGATAATGAAAGTAAAGCACATATCATTGATTTTTATTATTATTATCACATTCTCTACATAAAAAGTAAAATCATGATATGAGCTAACAGGATGAGAAATGTCACAAAGCAAAATAAAGGACAAATGAATGGTTATAAAACAATGACATGAATTAAGGAAGAAAGATCACTATCAGTTGCAAGACTTGAAATCTTGCTTTGCCTCATTTTAAGTTATTGAAAATTATGTCACATATATATGCAATTCCATTTTTTAAAGATTGTGGTAGATGTTGGCAAAGCATTATTTCAGCCATGGAAGAATGAAACTCCCTGATGGCTTTTCTTAGATACTTTCCCCCTTAAATGCTAAAAGGTTTTATATATATTTATAGTTCTTTTCTCATCATTAAGCAATATCCTTTTGTAGACAGATTTTTGTCTAATGTAGGAAAGGCTCACTTTGCAAAGTGTGGTAGGAAGAAGCTGCTTTGTAGGCACTAGAAAACTGTCAGGATCACCTTCCACATTCAGTCATGAGATAACTCATGGACATTTAACCAATGTCCTTTTGATGATGTAAACCAGGTGTCCTCCCCATCCCTTTTTAACTTGTCTTCTCATTTCAGCCACTATTGCTTCTCCCTATTCTTAATATCCCTAGTTGAGGGGCAGTTTTGCATCATTTTTAAAAATGAAAGCATTTTACAAAATATCTCATCCTGTGCAACATTGTGCTGTGGAGGGGACTTTTCAAGTCTATCACAAAAGACCATACACTCTGCTAGGTTCACCCAAAAGACCATACACTCTGCCAGGTTCATCCAAGATGGAATGATTTGAAATATGGCACTAGAGGTTGGCTATCATTCAATAATTGCTATAGATTAATTTGATGAGACCCAAGTTGTCTGGGAAGAAGTTGGCAGGGGGGCATCAGACAAGGTGACTCATGAAACCACTTATTAAAGACACATTTAGGAGTTGTGATTGGTACAGGTGGAAGAAGTAATTACTCTGAAAAAACTCAGATTCTTGAAGTATTAAAAGAAAGCGAGCTGAAGAAAAACTGAAGCTAATGAATGAATCACTTGACATTCAGGTTGTTAGTGATAAAGTTAAGGCTGGAATTAGGTTTCTCTGAGTCAGATTTCAGTGCCCCTATTATTAGCCAACATCGTAAGGCAAGCCATAGACACACACACTTGTTGTTTGCCTGAGATGCCATTATTTTTCCATAAGGAGCATAATTGTCAACTGCAGGAAGGAAGATTCTTTGGAGTCTTGGGGTACTCAAAGCTCCAGCTGACCTGCATTTGCAAAAGCAAGATAATGTGCTTTTTTAATGAAAAAGATCACTATTTTGGAGTGATCTATTAAAAAAAAACAAGGTTATTGTATACCTATGGTGTATACCTAAAGCACATAAGCTGCTACTGTTCAAAGTAGGTCTGTGAATGTAGCAGTACTCTGATTTGTTTGGAATTACACAGAAGCAGCTATTTTCAAGCCACCATAACTTCTGCATGGAAATCCCACATTTAATTCTTCACAGAAACAACTCAGTTCTTGGATTGTAAATCACTGTGCCCAGTGAGATAAACTAATGTACTCTCTATCATCTGGTCAGATATACTTCATGTGACACCTCACTAAGGCAGCCTAAAAGTTTCTGTCAAAGCAGTCTTATAATTGGCTTACAATTCTTACCATGAATATCTACTAAGAACAAGCTTGACCTCGAGGCACAAAAGTAACCTCTTAACCACTTACCCATTAGTGTGTTTATTTTTATTATCTCATTATAACAGTGCTTTCACCAAAATTTCTAATGAAAGGTATTAAGAGAAGGTTTGGTCATGAGAATCTTGATGGCTTCTGTTTTCAAACTGAATTCAGAAGTGACTGGGAATATTAATATTAAATCCTAAATGGTTATCATGGAAGCACTAAAAATGGCTCATAAATAGAATTTATGTTGGCATTTTTGTAGCTAATCTTGAAATGCTCACACATACTTATGTATCTGGAAATAACTGTTTTACTTAAATGAAAAAGTATGTTTCAAATGAATAACAAATAATAAATTTCATAATCTTTCTGGGAATTAATACTCTCACGAAATGGATGGGAGTGGTGGTGAATGTTCGGATTAATAAGGAAGAACCTATTTCTTTTTCTTTTTTGTTTAATCACTAGTATTGACCCTTTCTGAGTTGAAATTCAGATGCTAGTTTTGTCCTACAGGAAAAGTCATGCATTATCTGGGTCTGTATCATTCTAGCCTATGGTCCTACTAGTTTTCATTGTTTACATAGTCTTTGATGTCCCAGGATTAGTTCACACTATGAAAAAACACTGAACTTTTAATGATATATTATATTACATTATATTGCATCATATCATATCATGTCATGTTATTGCACATTGCATCATATTATATTGATTATTTCCTGTGGCTCACTTTTCTTTGCCATGAGGATTGCAGTAATCTGATCAATGAATTGAGTTGGCAACACTACAGGAGAATTGAGAAATTCATGAATGCAGTTCCTCTTCAATATGAACCATCTTTTTATTGAACTTTTTGTGAATTCAAGGTCCTCTGTGATTTGATGTAGTGTATATGATTAATTGGCAAGTTTTGTTTATTTTGTAAATTCTATTCTTATTATAGAGGCAGCATGACAGAGTAGCTAGAAAAACTGGCCTTGGCTACATATCAACTGAGAATAGTTCTTAAGAGGGATGGGAACAATGTCCTAACTACTCCATCTCTTATTCAAGTTCCTTAAAACAAATTGATAGTATTCTCAAGATGTGATTGTCTCAGATGATTATAGGCTCAAGCTGCTGAGAACACTCTTGTTGCCTGAGTAGCAAACAATTCTGAGGAGCTCCAGGCATTCTCTGATGTTTGGTGAAAATCAGTTGGCAACTGATAGAAGGAAGCTTTGCTTAGCAGAATCAATTTGAAGTGTACTCCTTGCCTATCCTTGATGAATATCCTTCTATGTTATAGCTAAGTAAATTTCCATTTGTTAACTAATGACTTATGAGCAATTTCATTTTGGTCCAATATGAAAATTATTTTTCCATTTGTTTACTTATTTTTTTTTTTGACACACACACTGCTTTATGAATCATTCAATATGAAAATGAAACTACCATCATACTGGTTTGTCAGGTCCAGCCTCCCCCAAACTGGACAAGTCATTTAGATTTTTATTTCTTTTAGTAGACAATTCTATAAATTGTACACAAAATGCTGATTGGCATAATATGGAGGAAGTTTCTTACTGGGAATTCCAATGAAATCATAGGTTCAATGATCCTCTATATTTGTCATGATAAGTATTTTGAGTAAGTAAAATGTATGTTAAGTATGTTAAGTACATGTTTTTAATCTTCAAAAACATAAAATAACAAACAATATTTCATGATATACCCAATGAAATTCACAGCATAATCCCTTTTGAGAATTACTGAACTAAGTCTTAAGTGGAAGTTGACTTCAAATCTTTGGTGTGTGTGTGTGTGTGTGTGTGTGTGTGTGTGTGTATACACACACATTGCTTCCCTTGCTATTCCTTGACTTCATCTTACAACTCTGGACATTTTTACTCTGTCCCTTGTTCCTGGAATGTTCTTCTTCCTCACCTCTGCTTCCTGTCTTTCCCAGTTTCTTTAAAGTGTTAGTTAAATTTTACCTTTTACAGGAAGGCTTTCCTAATCTATCTTAATCCCAGTGTCTTTCTTCTGTTGATTCTCTCCCTGATCCATTTAAGCTGGATGTAATTTATATGTACACAATCATTTGTATATAGTCTCCCCCATTATACTGTGAGCTCCTGGAGAGTAAGGATTAAATTTTAACTTGCTTATTACTTATCATATGGTACATAGTAAATACTTATTAAATGTTTGTTGACTGACTTAAGCATGGAGAGACTTACATGAACTGATGAGAATGAAGCAAGTAGAATAAAGAAATTAATATACACAGTGACTATAACAATGCAACTGGATAAGACAATCAAAAATAATATAAGGGAAATGTGCAAAATTATAAAGAATAAACATAGTCAAAATAAAGCACTTCCTTCTCTTTATAGAGGTAGAAAGTCCATAGTTGTATATATTTTAATGTTTTTCCTTCCATGTATTGGTCAGTTTTGCAATTTTTTCTCCTCATTTAAAAAAAAAATATACATACACATATTTTTGCGTGTTCTTTGTATGTAAATCTAAAGTCTTCCATGTTGGATGTTCTAAAAATTTGGACTCTTCATTTGAAAGAAAGTTACTGTTTATTTTTTACCCATTAATTACATTGGAACTAAAATCTGTGTATCACAGAAGAAAAATGTCATATTTGGATACCTGTGCAAGGCATGCATTTCATTTCAGACTTCAAATCCTCAAGAGAGTGTCACAAATCTATAAAATGGGTTTTAGTGCAATACTGTGTTTTTGGATCTCTAATTTAACTGACAGATGTGAAAAAAACACACACATGTAGCCAGACAACTCCCTGGTGACTACACAGCTGTGGAAACTACAAAGCTTAAGTTATTTCAACTGAGATTGATATTAACTTTCACTTGGAATACTTTTTCCAAGGCTGCTCCCCACCCCTTTCTCGGTAGTTTATATTCCCTTTTAAAAATTAAGATGATACCATGTTAATTTCCCAATGTGTATCTTCCTTTCTAATGAAGTAAAATAGGGGTCATAATCATGACTGGTGATGTTTGCAACATTTGGCATCTGTTGTACCCCTTCTGCACAAAAGAAAGGAAGGTAGATTTTATCATCAATTCTCTGGAAACAATGTTGAATTTATCTTATTTTATTTTTAGTGCTATTTTTGCTTATCTTATTAAATTAGTTTCCTGGATGTTCTCTTTAATGTCAGTGTAGAGAAATCTTCACAGGTGTCTCTGAATTCTTAATATTTGTTATTTCCTATGGCATAATATTTCATTATGTTCATATATCAAAGTTTGTTAAGCTGCTCCCCTAACAACAAATGGTCACTTTATATCTAGTTGTTTTTTTCTTTACCAAAAAAAATGGTTCTGTGAATATTTTCAATCAGTAAGCATTATTTTTTTTATATTATTTACCAGGTAACTCTAGGTACTGTAAAAAGAAAAGTGAAATTCTTCCTCTCCTTGATGAACTTACATTATATAAGAGGAAATAACATGTATATAGAAAAGTGAATAGAAAATGTTAGCCAAATATCTGATAATGTAGAAAGGGAGTCACTGACAGTTGGCATGATTGGAAAAGGTCTCATGAAGGAGGTAATGATTGACTGAAATTTGAAGGAAAGTAGAGATTCTAAGGAGCAGGGAGGTAACACAGTGGATGGAATGCAGACCTGGAGTCAGGAAGACTCATTTTTTTTGCATTCAAATTCCACTTCAAAGACACTTACTAGGTGATCCCGGTAAGTCATTTAATTTTGTTTGTCTCAGTTCCCTCCTTTACAAAATGATCTGGAGAAGGAAATAGGAAAATACTCCAATATCTACTAAGAATATCCCAAATGAAGTCACAAAGAGTTAGAAATGAGTACAAACAACTAAACAACCACAAAGGAATTCTAAGAGGTGGAACTGAGAAGAGGCATTCTAGGCATGGGAAACAGAGAGATACTATAAATGTATAACTGGCAAGATTTGGCCACTCATCGGCTCTGAAGGGTGAAGAATTGAGAATGTCTGAAACTTCTAATCTTGGTGCCTAGAAGGATGATGGTGCCCTTGAACTGCCTAAAAGTGACATCAGGCAAGTTGAATTAATTCTTAACTCACTAAATATAGATATTTTGCAGTGTCAAATTTAGTTGACAGATTAAATGTTACAATATATCTCATTATTCCATCCTGTATTTCTTTGTACAATAATGATGGTCCCCAAACTTTTTCTATCTGCATTATTTGAAGCTGCTTTCTTTAGAATGCACTCCTTGCACAATTGACTTTTGATGTTAGTTTGTTTATAAGAATATCACATTTCCATGATGAATCAGCTGGTTGCTTTTCAAATTAAGAACAGATACAGTACCTGTTCTAGCAAAGACTGAGAAAAATAATGGACTGTGTAGATCAGCATTGTTTTTTCTTTCTAGTTTTAAACTGACTCCTGAGATCATAAACTGCTTTTTTTCATTTTTATTATTGATTAATTAGTGATATATTGGGCACTAGAAAATTCTGTAGCTTCCCCAAAATCAACTCTATTCTAAATTGTTAATGTTTCAGTCATAATTTATAAACAACTCAATTGCTGGAAATTTTTGTTTAGTTTGTAGTTGCCAGAGATTTGGGGAGCTTTCAAGTTTCCAAACTAAAAACAGTTGGATGGTAGTAATTCTTATCTCAAAGTTGGAGTGACATTGACTGCTGGACCACCTCCCAGAAAAAGTTGGGCAAATTCCCACAATGGAGTTTCCATGGGTGCAAGAAGACTCAGTCATGCTGTTTTCATCCTTCAATCTACTCTACTTTCTCACAGCATTCCTGCCTTCCAAGGCATGGTAATCTACCTGAATTCATTCCTCAATAGTTAGTATGCTCCCAGTAACATTGGCCCTATGTTTTATTCCTCACACAAGATATTCATTATCTTGACTCCAAGCATTTTCAGTAGTTGTTCCTCACGCCTGGAATATTCTCCCCTCTTCATTTCCATGTCTGGCTTTCCCTCGCTTCTTTCAAGTCTTAGCTAAAACTCTTACCTTCTGCAAGAAACCATTCCTGATTCCTCTCCCATCCTAGTGCATTCTAGTTGAGATAACCTCCATTTTACCTGCATATATATTAGTTGTCATAATTGTGTACATGCTGTTTCTCATTTAAGTTGAGTGTACTTTGAGGGCAGGAGAATGTGTTTTTACTTTGTGTTCCCAGTACTTAGCACCCTGGTTGGGGATATAGAAGTGCTTAAAATATGCTTATTGACTGATTGGTTCTGCCTTTTGGAGTCAAATAGAGTAAACTTAATCCTTCCTCATGTGACAGCCCTTCAGATACTTGAAGGGTACTTTTGGGTCCTTTTCCCACATAGGTCTTGTTCTAGGCTAAATATAAAGGATACTGTTGATTTACTTTCCAACACTAGTTTTGTTCTAGGCTAAACATGCCAGTTGCTTTAATATTATGGACTGAATGTCCTTCATTTTCTTGGTTTCCTTTTTTGAACATTGTCTAGTTTGTCAACATCCTTATTAAATTGCGATGCTGAGAATGGAATACTCATTCCATTTAGGTGAGGTTTTCAAGTCATAGTAGAAAGACCATCAACTGTCTCTTCCTGGAATCTATGCCCATCTTAATGCAGCTACAGACTATATTAACTGTTTTGGCTGCCATACCACATTGTTGATTGGTTTCATGAAAGCTATTCCAATGAATAATAAACTCCAACTGCTCCTACTGAGCAGAAAAGACTTTAAGTAAGGTCCAGGTGCTAGATTCTAAATTTATTGGTTAAGGACAAGCTAAGTAAAGTTTGGTATAAGTTGACAAATGGTTCTTGGACTTAATCTTAAGCTTGGAGTCCACTATACATGTAAGTAGTAGGTGACCAATAAGTGAGGTACTCTGAAAGGTGTGATGCCAGAGAAGAGACATAATTTAAAAAACACTGAAATATTCCGGGAGGTTGGCCTAATTATTTCCTTCCCAGGTCTGAAATTGATTTTCATGTTGTAAAACTTGGTTAACTTCCTTCTGTCTCAACTTGATCTTATGAAAGGTGCATGCTCTCTTAACTTTTAAAAACTACATTGTTTCAGTGGCAGATACAATTCCTCCAGTTATGTAATTTTAATTGACAGCATTTGTCCTGGAAAAATAAAGAGATCATCACCGAGATTTAATCATTCCAATATCAACTATGCTAGGCTTAGGGACCAAAAAGACAGTAGCCAGTAAAACTTAAAATGTTTGTTTAGGATGATTTTTTTAAGGTTGTGTAAAAATAAGTTACTTCTATTTCTTTGACTGGCTTTTTATCATGTTTTATAGCCCATTGCATAATTTAGGGGAAACTAAAGAAAACGTAAAGCAGAAGGACATTCTGTGTGGTCTCATAAAATATTATTAGATTCAGAAAGGAAATGTGACATCAAAATAAATTTATGTGCTAGAGCACTTACTTGTAAGAGTGTTTCCTCTGGAAATTAATTACAATTGTTTATGGCCTAACCAGGTGTGCCACAATAGAGATGGGAAACTAAATGGCACTTTTCAATTGACCTTTTTACTGACTCTTGACATTAATCTGGAAGTATTGCAGAAGCAACAGCCAAATAGTTGCATGTCACTGTTGATGTGGAAATATTTTAAGCCCTCTAGCTGCTTCCTCTTTTCGTTACTAATGTTCCCAAATGCAATAGGTGGACATCCTAGATTTTAGAGTTAGAATGTACCTCGTAATCATATATTTCAACATCCCTCTGAGCATGAGAATTCCTTCTTTAACACTCAAATTCAGAAATATTTTAAAGCATTTTGCTAATATTGGACTCTATTTGACTGCTTCTAGGAATAAAAGATTCATTCTCTTATGAAGTTACCAATTCCATCATTAGACAGCTCTAATTAGAAAATGTCTGCTTATGTGGAGCTGAAATCTGCATCTGCATAAATTTTGTTGACCATAATTCTACCTTCTGGAATGAAGGATGGAAACAAGCATTTATTAAGCATGTACTATGTGCCAGGCACTATTAAGTATTTCATTAATACCTCATTTTTTTTCCTACAACAACAAATCTATTTTACATTTGAGAAAACTGAGGAAGACAAGAGTTAAGTAATTTGTTCATGGTCACATAGCCAGTATGTGGGATTTGAACTCACAGCCAAGTCTTCCTGATTCCAAGTGCCAAATGATCATCTAGCTGAGACATCCAGCTGATTCTGGAGTATCAGAGAACAAGTCTACCTTTTATATGACAGTCCTTTAAATATTTGACCTCAATTTTAATGTATCCCCTTAATGTTCTAAGAGTCAGGAGGCAATTTCAAATTAAAATTATATTTATGACACATTGTAAGTAGGTGTTTAACACATTTTCAAAAGGACCAAAATGCAATCTTAGTTCTTTACTTTTGTCAAATAGTGGCACCCTATACCGGAGAATGTGTAGGCTCCGTTGTGGAAATCTTATTGAAAACTAAAGGAAAAGTAAACCTTCCCACATATTTAAAGGCCTATAAATTTAGAGCTAGACGGCAGTCCTGAGTAAAGAATACCGACATTTTAAGTGAAACATTTGCTGGCAAAGTGGCCGTCGAAAGTGGTTATTGAACACCTTGCAAAGGAGCAAATTGTGGACTCGAGGTCTTTCTTATATTTCGTAGCAAAGCCAACTTCCATTGATACCAGCTCTATGTCAGCCCCTTTCTGCAGTCATTTGTGAAAAGGGCTGTGATGTGAGATTGACGACTTAAATACTTCATCAATCAATGCTTTAGCCAATGTGTTGTTCAGTGATTGGTGGAAAATTCAAGTAATCCATCTTACCCCATCACCCTGTTCTCTATTCTCTTCAGGTATTTTCAATTTTTTTCTTCCTCTTATTTGTTCACTTTCACTAGAGTCTGAGGCAGCAGAAACTGGGCCAGGAGGGAAGGGACTGAAGCTATCTTAAAAAAAAAGAAAGGAAAGGGAAAAAAATTCCTAATCATCTGAATAAAGCCAATCGAGTCCTCTTGAATAAATTGAACTTTTCATGTTCCTAGAAGTAGATATGATATATATGACTAGCAAAACACAGGAGGAGATGTCTGTGATTTATGTTAACATTCTTAATGAAATACTGCAAGCATCTTTAAAAATCCTTTATGGAGTCAGAGATAAACATTAGCTTTGGAAGAAATAATAAATGATGTTAAATAAACAGGATAAAGAAAGTGTAAAGTGAATAATATTAACTGGAGGTAGGAAAACCATATCTTGACATTTTTAAGTAATAGACATACTATTAGTATTATATACTAATAGTAGGCAAGAGGTAAAATAAATTGTGCTAACTAAACATGATGGACTATAACTGCACCATAAGAAATTCTGCATATGAAAAATACAAGGATGCTTTAGGTGTCTTAGGTGAATTGATGCAAAGTAAAGTAATAAGAACTAGGAAACAACATACATTATGATTAAACCAATATTAATGGAAAGAATATCAACAACAATAAAAATTGAAAACTATCTATTTATAATGATCAAGCTAGGCACTAAAGAAAATATATGAGCATGCCTCTTCCCACCCTTCCTTTCAGAGGTGGGGGACTGTGGATATGGACTTGTGTATGTA
Source organism: Sarcophilus harrisii (assembly GCF_902635505.1). NCBI lineage: Eukaryota > Metazoa > Chordata > Mammalia > Dasyuromorphia > Dasyuridae > Sarcophilus > Sarcophilus harrisii. The sequence continues at coordinate 531,757,962 of NC_045426.1, read as the reverse complement.
TTGTTGGATATTCATATGTTGGCTAGCTTTCATACTTTTGATTTGTTTTGTTTTACATTTTCTTATTTGTTATAAAAAAGTTGTTTTCTGCTTTATGGAGAAACAAGTGCACTGGTGATGCAAAAATAAAAGATATGCATATTTTTAAAATAGGCTTTTATTCTTCTTATTGATAGGATCAGGTCAAAATCCAAGTTTGAAGCTGTATCTACTGAAAGTTTTTTTTTTTTTTTTGGTAGAGTGGCAGAAGCAGTTACTCTTTATTAAAAACGATTACAGTGCTAAAACTAAATTTCCCCCGGTCATATAAGCTATTATTTTTAAAACTAACACTGAATTACTGAGATTTTACAAAGTATTTCCTTAAAGACTTCCTCAAGAGTTATGTGGTATAGCAGATCAATCACTAGACTTTGAAGGCCTTTCTTCAAAATCTTCCTCAGTCATTTACCCTGAACAAGCCAGTATATTTTTATGAGTCTTAGCTCCTTCACTTGTTAAAAAGATATTTTAAATGTATTTATCTCATCGAGTTAAGTGAGGATCAAGGGAGATAAGCCATATAAAGCTATTGATATACCTTTATATCCTTTAATACAGTAAGTTATTATGATTTTTCATAAAATTATTACTATTACAGGAGAAAGGAAAAACTTGAGTCACTTGGGCCAGTCTTAAACAGAGGCTCTAGGCCAAAATTTTAGTCCTAACTTAGCTGCTTGAGCTTAGTGAAAAAAAAGTAGACCCTTTTTGGTATGCTTTTTTTTTTTTTTCTAATTTGTAAAATGCTTGTAATGTTAGCCAAAAAAAAGGTGAGCCAGAGTAAGTGAAAATGGTACTTTGGGTAATTAATCTTTTATTTGAGCTTTTGGGTAAAGTTCAGGGTCAGTTCATATTTTATCCAAATGAAACAACAGCTTATTTATTCCAAGAATTAGATTAACCACAGGGATCACTTCTGAATTCAGTGTGCACATCACACTCTTTACTCCCCGCCAAAGCCCAGATGTGGGATGCAGTTTGGGAATATGATGCTAAAAGCCAAGAAAGTATAAATGAAGGAAATTTTTGGCAATTTTTTTCCTCCTTCTTTTAAAACAAATATCCTTTCCCCCACTCTAGTAAGCATTTTTGGGGGAATTTGTTTTTCATTTACTTTATGTATGATCTTCAGTAAAACCTGATTAAAGGAATAGCTCCCTCAGGTAATGTCCTTCAAGACTTTATATATTAAATTGTCTCTTTCAGGGAAGGCCTTCAGCAGAATTGTGGGCCTCAGTGTGAATTTAGAGTATTCCTTTAGTTTCAGAAAACTATATTCCAGTTGGCTCTCCCACTATATCAATAGGATGTAGTACCTTTTAATTATATTCTAGGTTCTGTGGTTTCACCTTATAGGAGTCCTTGTGCCTGGGGATATGGATGGATACTTGCCATGAAAGGGGAAGGAAAGGCCAACTAAGAAGTCTCACTATAAATCCAAAGCAAAGCAAAAAAAAAAAAAAAAAAAAAAAAAAAAGATTAGTAGCCCTGGACATAAGTAGTCTAGAAGGTTTTGTTTTTGTTTTTAAACCTTAATAATACAATTTATTTTTATAAAGTACTTCTTCTTGGAGAATTGGTGGAAATGGGGAATCTCACAGTTTTTATTGTTCAGTCATTGGAGTTGTATCTGACTTTGCAATTTTATTTTTTTGGGGGGGGGCAAAAATGTTGTAGCGCTTTGCCATTTCCTTCTCCAGCTCATTTTACAGATGAGGAAACTGAGGCAAATAGGTTACCTGAATTGCCCATGGTCACATGGCTATTGAAATGTCTGAGTCCAGATTTGAACTCAGAAAGCTACATCTTCCTGCTTCCAGGCTGAGCACTGTGCCACCTAGCTGCCCCAAAGTAACATGAAGTCTACATAGGGATGTAGACTATCCCCACCCTTTGCAGTCACCAGGACCCAGAGTTGGGAGTAGAGGGAGTGATCCACCTCAATAGCCATTTTACCTAATCCTACAACCAGATATTCTCTGTATTTCAATATTCCATTTTAAATTCTCCTGCATTTCTCAATGTATCTATTGACTTTGCTAAAGCTCTACCAGCAATATTTATGGAATTTACTTTAATGCCAAATTGAAGACTCTAATAGGTAACTCCTGTGTGATCATTACCAAATTGACTCAGAAGGAGAGGCCACCAGTCAGAATGTCTCAGTTTTCACTTTGGCATTTATCTGGATGTAATAATGATGAGTTGATTTCTAGAATTTTTTTGGAGAGTCTGAACTACTTCTTATTCCCTCCCCCGAAGCTAAGCACATTTACGGTGTTATTTTAGGTATTTTGGTACCTTCTTTAAAAGGTTGATAAACTGTGGGGAGGAGATTAAGTCACTATTTTTAGTTTTGAGAATATGATAGTTTTTTTAAAATGATTAAAATGTAATTATTTCCACTATTGATGAGTTAGGTGTCACAGACAACATCAATACAATACAGACTGTGTAGGGCATGTACAGACAGTTTTGGAACTTAAGCTTGGGTTGGTTGTCTCCAGTATTGATGCTAGTGACTATCTCTATTCTAATTCACATAATGGATGGGGACTTAAATACAATATATGGAAAATTAGTACTGAGTTGCCAGCAAAGTAGAGCATGGTTATATTATCTACTATAAGGGAATCAGTGGGCTAAACTGATTTGGAATCCGTGCTAAAACTGACAATATGGCAAAGTCCTAGGAGCAGGAGAATCCCATCAGAAGTCACATCAGAATGAGACCAGGCTCACTCACCTGCATTTTCAGTTGTGACAAGATGCAGGGAACCTGTCTTAGAAAAAAAAAAGAAATGGTAATAATAACAACAACAACAATAACAATAGTACTGAGAAAGCTAGCCATCATTTATTTATAGAATCAGTTTTTTATTTTAATTTTGTTAAAAATATAGAACTTTTCAGAATACTTTAATTATAGGACTGGGTTCTAGACTTTAAAAATAGAGCTACTGATTAATAGTGGAACAATAACACTAAGACTTAGGGGGGAATGTGAATATCCCAGTGAAAGCATGTACCAACGTGACTATGAGTCAAGTTTAAATCTAATTTAATTTAATCTAACAGATAATTTTTAATCTAACAGTTTATTTTATATCCAAGTAGCCTAATATGATTATTAATATCATATATCATTTTTTTGCCCTTCATTGTAAGCCTAAAAATATTTTAGAGTTAGCTCTTATCATATGATTTCAGGGAGCCATGATAGTTTATCAATAAACCTGACCAATGGATTAAATATGCTAAAAACAAAACAAAACATAAACAAATCACTATAATGGTTAAATAATTAGCTTAATGGCACTTGTCAATGCAATGATAACCCATAATGGAAATGTTGAAAAATTTACCATAGATTAAAAAAAAGTATGTAGCTCTGAGAGCTGTGTGGTTTAGTCTGTGGAGAGCTAAGTCATATAAAAATAGTTATCACAGCAATTGGGGTTATCTCATATTCCAGTTAGAAATCAGAGAGAACATGACACAGAGCAGCCATGTGAAACTGAAATAGAAATGGATCAGTAGACTATACACGTGGGATCCTTGAGGTACTGCATTATTGTAATTCAGTTATTTTCGGTCTTATCTGATTTTTGTGATCCCATTTGGGGTTTTCTTGGCAAAGATACTGGAAAAGTTTGCCATTTCCTTTTCCCATTCATTCTGTAGATGGAGAAACAGGATAAAGTGATGTGCCCAGGGTCATACAGTAAGTGTCCCTGGCCAGATTTGAACTCAGAAAGAGAAGGCTTCCTAAATCCAAGCCTGGGACTCTATCCACTATACCACTTATCTACTTGAGGAGCCATACATAGACTTAGAAAACCACGTTAGCATTGCTATGTTCAATTGCAGTTTTGTTTATTTTGTTAAATATTTCCCAATTACATTTTAGTCAGCTTCCAGTTGTATTTAAAGAGGCTTATAACTGTAATTATTTGATACTTCTGGCACAAAGAATAGAGCTAGCATTGAAGGTGGGAAGTTGGGTATGAATCCTACCTCTGCCTTTTGTTAGCTTTGTCCCCTTCAGAATTTCACTTAACTTCAGTTTTCCCTTCTATAAAATGATAGTAGTAGCAGAGATTACTGAAATGTCTATCTTGAAGAAGGTAGCATGAAAAGTTGGATAAAGGTTAGCTTAGGAGTCAAGAGCACATGAATAACTATCTCTGACACTCATGCTAGTTGTGTGTCCATGGTCTGGTTATTTAACCACTTTATCTCTTAGGCAATTCTTTTTCTCTATCTTTCTTTTTAATAAAGCTTTTTATTTTCAAAACATATGCACAAATAATTTTTCAACACTGACCCTTGCATAGCCTTGTGTTTCAGATTTTCCCTTACCTATTTCCCATCCCCTTACCCAGATGGTAAGCAATCCAATATATTTTATACATGTTAAAATATATGTTAAATTCAATATGTGTAAACGTATTTATACAATTCTCTTGATGCATAAGAAAATTCAGATCAAAAAGGAAAGAAAATGAGCAAGAAAACAAAATGAAAGGGAACATCAGCAAAAAGAGAATGTTACATTGTGATCCACATTCAGTTTCCACAGTCCTCTCTCTGGGTGTAAATGGTTCTCTTCATCACAAAATCACTGGAACTGGCCACAATCATCTCCTTGTTGGAAAGAGTCACATCTATCAGAATTGATTGTTGTATTGTCTTGTTGTTGCTGTGGATAATGATCCTAGTTCTACTCAGTTCACTTAGCATCAGTTCATGTAAGTCTTCCCAAGCCCAGAGAGTTTAAGCTGTAGTTTAAGTTCTAGGTTTGAATTTGTTTTATCCTGGTATAACTAGTGGACCATAAGTAATTCACTTAAACCTATACTCTTAGTATCCTCATCTATTCAGTGTAGATAATATTTGCCATAGAAGCATCATAATACAACCATAAGAAAAAAAAATTTTTTGTAAACCTTAAAGAAGGTTTGAATTGGATTTCATAATAATTTCTTTATATAACATTCTTATAACTTATGGAAGAATAAATATAATACACATCTTTTTGCAGATAATGAAACATTGGTTCAAAGAAATTAAATGACTACAATGATGTTATATAAAGACCACATGAGATAGGAAAAATAGAATGTAGATCTTAAACTCTTACTTTTTGTCAGTTAGACTGACTGTCTTGATACTTTAAATGTATAGAATGTTAACAAAAAGCCTACCATCTATTTAAACTTGAATTCTATTAAGCTTCCAATACTTTGGAAGGTAATTATTAAAGGTATTATTAAAGGTAAAACATTTACCTTTTGAATTAAGTTGGACTTTTAATTTTTCTCATACTAATAGTAATATACTGTGATCTAGATTTGGACTGTTAATATCTAGGACAAAGCACATAAATCATTTCTATAGTGCAAAGGATTTGGAAAAGAACAAACTGGATGGTTAGTCAACCAATATATATCCTGTGCATAGTGTGCGCCCAGTATTGTGCTAAGGCCTGGGAATACACAAAAAGGAGTAAAAATAGTAAAAAGTCTTGATTTGAGAATCTATAAGAATCAGTATGTGAATTAAATCAAGGATACTTAGAGAGGACTAAACTATCCTCAAATATTGACTCTCACATGAAAGAGGGAATAAATTTCTTCTACTTGTTTCAGAAGAACACATAGAAAGAGTGAATGATGTCATTCTTGACATCTAGATTTTCTAGCCTGGATGAGTGAAAAGATGGTTATACTCTCTACAATAACAAGAAAATTTAAAAAGGGGAGGGTTTGGTGTAGGGATAATTAATTCTATCTTGGATATGTCGAGTTTAAGATGCCTATGGGATATTCACTTCTAGACTGTGATAGGCAGTTAGAGATATAAAGCTACAGATCAGAAGAGAGGTTGGAGCTGTACCAGAAGATCAGTCATCTACATCAAGATGGTACTTCAAACCATGTAAGTTGATGAGATGAATAAGTAAACTGGTATAAATGAAGAAGAGAAAACCGTCTTTGACAGAGTCTTAGAAACCTCTAATGGTCAGAAGACATGCTATGATTGAAGATCCAGCTAAGGAGACTGAAAAGAAATGGTCAGACAAGTAGGAGGAGAACAAAGAGAGAGCAGTGTTATAAAAATCAAAAGAAAAGTGTAGCAATAAGAGGATAATTTATATTGTTAAAGATACAGAGTGGGCAAGAAGTATGGGAACTGAAAAAAGGTTATTAAGCAGCAATTGAGAGATTATTAGTAATTTGAAGAAGGGGTTTTGGTTGAATGATAAAGTTGGAAGCCATATTGAAAAGAGTTAAGAAGAGAGTGATATGAAATGAAGCGGAAGCACCTATTGTAGACAGCTTTCTCAAGGACTTTAGCTACAAAGGGAAGGAGAAAAATAGCATGATAGAAAGAATGGATGAATCATGTAAGTGTTTTGGGAGGAAGAGATATGAGTATGTTTGTAGGCAACTGAGAAGCAGCTAGTAAACTGGGAAAAAGCAAAAAGTATTGAGAGTTGGAATATTAGAGGAACAATCTGTAGGAGAAGAGAGTTGATCAGTAATTAAACATTTATCAAGTCATTGAATAGATATTGTGTTAGACAAACTGAGGCTTGGGAAACACTTTAATTTAGTAAGGCCAAGGTCATCCATTACATTCTTGACCATGGCCAGTCATCTTGATTTGTGTCTTGCTACTAGACTTCAAAGTCTCAGGAAAAAAGAGTGAGTCTGCCTCACTTAAATACAATTTATGCACAAGTCAAGAAACTACCATCATTATGTCATCAGTCCTCTTCCAGAACTGACGATAAACAACAATGAAGCACCTGTAAATGGGATCATTTCTGCATGTAGAAAGGTTTGTCTTGGCAAGAAGGGCCTCTTCTTGTGAAGGGTGAAGGAATAGATAGTGGCAGAAGATATCTGAATGATGTGATGATGAGGATGGGAAGGTCGAAGAAGAGGGAATTCTCTATGAATAACTTCAAGTTTTTCAGTAAAAATATGAGGCAAAATTCTTAAATTAATAAGAGGAGGGAGAAAGTGACAAGGCAGGTTTAAGAAGGAATTAAAAGGTTTGGAAAAAATACAATTGATCAGTTATAAAAGGATCACTTTCCAGTAGTGAGGACTGAGTTGAGATTAAATAAATTTGTAGTAGTCTCAGAGTAGTTTCATGATTTTTTTCATTCTTGTTCAGCAGCACATGCATAGGCATGAATGAAAAGGGTGGAGGAAGTGATTTAAAGTTGAGGTTTTGTAGAGCAAGATCTTTGATAAAATGAAGTGGCAAAGGACTCTAAAGAAGGAGAAAATGTTGGATTGACTTTGGTCACCAAGAGATTGAAGTGAAAAGAGTATAGCCAGTAAAGTGATGATGATCTGGGGCAAGACTAGGAAGTAAAGGGATTGGATATCTTGGTGATGACAAAGAGCAAGGTTTGGAAATGCAAGACTGAAAGGGGGTGGAATTACAATAGATTATGAATATGCAAAGCAAATTCAGAGCTCATGAACATGGATGAGGACCATGTATGGGTGATGATTAAGTGAAGAGTAATAAGTAATACTTTTTCTGTGTGTCATTGTGGTAGAGGAAGAGCAGTAGGTCAAAGCAATGAGGGAATTAAGGAATGCAGAGGTTAGGGTGCTTGAGGAAGGGTCTTCTAATAGGAGGGCTGGAGTTGGCAGGAGAAAAAAAAACTGAACTAGACTCTGAAGTCATTGGTGGAGAATACATGGAAGTTAACTTTTGACTTTGAAACTGAGTGAGTTGATATTTCTGATCTGGTCATTCCACAAAATCTAGTAATTCCAAAAGTCCTCTTCATGTTTGGGCCAAATCTAGCAAGGTCAAGCATATGATCACCTTAAAGTAATAATAACATATTTAGATGTTTTTTTCATAAATACCTCAACTACCTAATTTCTGTGTAATTTGAATTGTCAGAAACCAATACTAGTTTTTTGAGAAAAAGTGCAAATGCAGAAAATATTCATTGGATTTAATAGCACTGTGTCTCTATAGAAACATTTCATTCAAACACTTTGTAGTAGGTATAGAGTGTCATTCAAAAATTAACATTCTGTCAGAAATAATTAAAAGCTTTCATTAGGAATGTGACAATTAAATCAGCTCATACTAACCTCATTGCAGAGAAACTTGAGTGTGTTATTTATTAGGAGACCATTTTCACTGAATGAACTGATTAATAATGAGTCAATAGTAAGATCAATGCAGACTGGTCAAATAACTTTTACATATTTTGTTCATCTGTTCCTTTCTTCCTAGCCATCATATATATATATATATATATATATATATATATATATATTTTTTTTTTTTTTTCCCCCACCAACCTTTGAATCAAGGCCCTTGCCTGCAGTTTCTTATCAAATTTTTCTTCCCTCCTTACTAATACTTCAGAAGCTAAATCAACAGCACTAAAAACTGCTGGAAGCTACTTTGGTGGTCTAACTTTTCAACAACCAGTAGATATTGAGGCCATTCCAAGAGAGAAAACCCAGACATAGATTGTATTTGCCCTGGACAAGTGGAAGGTCCAAATTATAAGCAAACTTTTCCACAGTGTTCAGCTGTTCCTCTTTAGAAGACCCATTCAATCTCCCTGCCTTCTAAAGAAAATGAGGCACAAAAAAAAGAGGAAAAAGAAAAAGGAAAAGGAAAAAAAAAAAGCCTTCCTCCAGTCACAGCTGCAGAGTTTAAATGAACTATATTCAACCACAAGCCCATTAGCTCCTAAACCAAGCCAATTTACATTAAAGATTATTAGTTCCATTTTATAGATGAGGAAACTTGAGGCACAGAGTAGTCAAATGACTGTCAAAGATAACCCTGCAAATTATAGTTGGGCCATGAGTAAAGAAATTCACCCTCGGGAGCTAATTACGAAGCTGAATTCTGTGCCTTAGGTCTATGTTTTTAACCTCTGGTTTGCTAGTAAAATGTTGAACAAGCTCTCCCGCTCTTCTTCAAATACCATATGCGTTATGTGTTTTAGGTAACTATTTTGCTTGGATTAATTAGGCCAGTTTATCAGGTACTTCCTAGAGAAGTGAAATTGAAAAATATGCATCTATGCATTTGAAATATATATATATAATCATATACATATACATACATGCGTATATATGTATGTATATATTTATTATTATTTTTAGATACTGACAAATAAAATTGGGTTTTGAGAGGGTTATTTTTTGTTTGGGTTTCTTACTGCTTCATTTTAACAACTATTAGCTGCCAACAATGTAACTGCTAATTTTAACAGTTAAATTTACAGTTTTAAACAGTTTTTTATGATGCCCAACTACATCAACTTGACAAGTCTACTGCTAAAATAACTGTTTAAGCACCACATTTATAGTCAAAAACCCTCTTTGTCACTGCTAAATTGACTCACTTCAACTGCTATTTATTGTTAAAAATCATTTTTTAAAAAAAATTGCAGAGTGAGAATGTCGCAGTTTCTGTCACTTTGAAATAAAGATATTTGAACTGTTTGGAGTATACATAGTCATGTTATGTTTTAAAGGGGGTCTCTTATAAAGAGGGAATCCTGCATTACATTTACAATGCATACCATTAGAGTGATTTATGGTGGAACCCCCAATTTATTGCATGTGTCTGTGCATCCAGATGCCAGTAACCTGAGCCCAAGGAAAGGTACAGTTTGTTCTTCTAAATTTCCAATCTTCACTTTAGGATGTAACAGATTTTTATCCCTCTCCCACAATTCTCATTACCTTGGAAAATATTATAAATTTAGTTTAAGAATGATCAAACACATGATTATAATTAGGATAATTTAGAATTTGTGGTGAACATTTTATTTCAGTACAATAGAGGATGTCACGTAGATAGATCCAGATATATATCATTTAAATGAGTGCTTAGACAATTTAGTTAAATTTCTAAAATTTAGATCCATCTAATAACATACAGCCTATTATTTTATTTTTGTGATATTATGCCATTTAAAGAAATCAGCAAGCACATAGTAGTGAGGCTGATTTTTTTTTTCTTTGTTTGAATACATCAAAGAAAACTTTGTTCTGTCTACAAGTTTTTACACACAAAAAAAAACAATTTTGTTAATTTTATTCACTTTTCCCCTGAGTATTTTAGTATTGGGAACTTTTGTGAACTTTAGTTAAACATATCAATTATTCAAATTAAAATAATTGTGAAGTGCATTCCTGTAAATAAATACAAATTAAATAGACATAGTGGATTAAGTACTAGAGTACCTTATAAACTAATAAGTTGTGTGAGTTAGACTAAAAATTTCAAATACTCAGTTTCTTTATCTAGAAAATAGTGATAATAAAATCTTGCATGGTTATTGTGAGTTATGTTGTAATATAATAATATATAAAATAGTTTAACTTTAAGGTGCTATATAAATGCCATTTGTTAATTACAGGGCATCTAGGGGTCTCTGGGGTCTGAATCAGGATGACTCATTTTCATAAGTTCAAATCTAACACTTTCTAGCTGTGTGACTTTGAACAAGTCACTTAACCCTGTTTGCCTCAGTTCCTTAAAAATGAACTAGAGAAGAAAACAGCAAACTAGTTCGATATCTTTGCCAAGAAAAACCCCAAATGAGGTCATGAAGAGTTGGATATAACTGAACAAAAACAAATATAGTGGTTGTGTGTACAAGTGACTGATATACAACTGATACAACTGATGTACAACTTAACTGTGGAATGGGCTGGAATTATGTTAAGAGAAATAGATGGGTGTGTTCAAATACTATCTTTGATATCTACTCTCTGTGTCACCATGAATAAATTATTTAATTTAAAAAAAATCCTTGATTTCCCCATCTGTAAAATGGGATAATAATATCTATTAAATCACCAGGAGAGAAATGAAAAATGGTTTAAATTGCAGCATAAAACTTGAATTTTTATATGAATGTCACCTGTTATAAAGTTAGGAAATAGCTGTTTTTCTTCCTTTCATTCATTCTTCTGATTTTGTGGTTGAGAATGGTCATTTTTTCATAGATTTTTTTGAAACTGTAAGAAATAATCAATGTATTTGTTTTTGCAATCTAAGTTGTCTTTTTTGTTTTCACTACAGATGATATCTTATCTTGAAGAAGATGTAAATATGCTAGATAGATAGAAGGTATTAGATGCTCACTGACTTTAGTGAACTCTATGATATTATACCTAAAACTTTTAGCTTAGTACTTTAACTTAGAATCTGATGCTTAAGAATCACTCTTGTCTCTAAGCTTCTGCGTTCTTTCAATTGGCCAGAATAAGGACCATATTGTTATCACAATGTTTTGTAAGCTTTTGTGACTGTTCCTGACTCAGCTCACAATTTGGCAAACAGAATAATACAGATGAATGAAAGGATATTCAGTTGATGAATTTTAAAAAAAATAACAGTAGTATAATATGAAAAATGAGTTTGTATGCTATGTACACAAGAAGAAAAAGTGCTTTTGAGTACAGAGAGAAAAGATAAGTAAACAATTTGACAATCTGTCAATAGAACAAGAGGAGAAAAAAGTGAGAGAGATCAATATGTGATTATGAATTATTAAATATTATATAGGAATTATGTGTTATATAATATAATATTATATTATGTTATTGGTAATTCTTTTCAATCTTAGAATATTATTGGGTCCAAAAAGTGAAATGAGCTTCCTGCAGAGTCTAGATGTCCCCTTTGAGGCATATCATAATGGGGCTTTCTTTCATGTTTGGATTGGACTAGATGGCTGCTAGGGTGTTCTTTCAAATCTCAAGTCCTATTGTTAGAAAAAGACATTCAGATTGTGTGTGTGTGTGTGGTGCTTGCCCTGGAGTGGACAAACAGTCCCTCTATGAGCAATGAAATTGTCCTCAAGGGGCACCTGTTGAACAGTCCCAGGACACAAACACTGGTGCTTTGTTTAGCTATTCACCAAATATCATTGACTTGAAAGCATAATTTAAAAGGACACATCAGTTTGAAAAGGATAATCTAATGATGTATTTATTAGAAGTGGACAAGTTTTCCTGTTCACAAATGATATTCCCATGCCTATATATACCAATTTGTTGCCAAAAGATTTGATTTCCAGCATGAAGATATGGGCTTTATAATATGAGTGACTACTTGCATTAACTTTCACCCCAGGGCTGGTCTACATGAAGGAAAAGTATGAAATGTACTAGTAATACTCTTGCTAGAAATAAAAATGTTTTTCACAGGTTGCCTGAAATTGTTTTCAAGGATAAACAAGCATATTTTGCCTTCAAATCTATTTCCTTTCTAAAGATCACCACTCATTCTCTGCAGAGACCTAGAGAATTAAACTTATGTTCTCACCTATGTCCTAAGAAATGATCAGCAAAAGCTATTGTTTTCTTTTACTAAATTAAACAAACAAGAATTTACTAATGGATAAAGTACCTACCTGATGTGTCCCCTTATCTTGAAACTCCCAAAGAGAACAATTCCATTTCTATTGTTCTCATATTGAACAACTGCAAAGAGCACATATTTCAGCTAGCTGTACCTGAAAGAAAGCATCAACCCTTAGTTATGCACATTTCTAACACCTACAGAGAGACTCAAACTCAACACAAGGTCTACTTTAAAAAAAATATTTGATCATTATAAACTTTAAATACAAACTAAAACAAAGCAAATCACTAAATATTTCAATTTGCCCACCTGTTCAAATTATTCATCACAATGAGAATGCCATTCAGCCTATTTTCTTTTCCCAGTTTTTGTGTTATTGTTTCAGTCTAACAATAGATGCTAGTTAATAAAATCCAATTAAAGACCAGAGGAAGGAGATTGTAATGGATCAGATATAATATCTGCTCATGAATGATTAGCATAAAGAACAGAGATGTTCAGAAAGGAATTTCAAAATTGAGTTCCGTGTAGTTAATGGGCCACCAGCAGCCATAGCATTTTTCTCACTGTATTGAGTATCATTGTTTCATTTCCCCCAAATATCTCTATATCTCTATCTGTCTATCTATCTATCTATCTATCTATGTGTATCTGAAGAGAGTTTATATATATGCATCATATACACATATGTAATATGTAAGAATATGTATACATATGTGTCAATCTGTTCTGGTTTATCATTAGATTGCACAATGGTTAGAACATTGGGTCAGGAGTTAGAAAGGATTAAATTAAAAAATTGAACATATACACTTACTAGCTGTGTGACCCTAGGCAAGTCCTTTCTATTCCTTATCTCTAAAGTAAGGATCATAATAACATCTACCTCCCAAGGTTGTTATGAGGATCAAGGATTAGATAATAATTACAAAGCATTAAGTATTGTGCCTGGATCATAGTATATACTATGCATATATTTGCTATTATATACATTTATGTATATGTATTATATATGTATAATGTATATACACATATACATTATATATCCATGGCCTGAGCAAGAGTTGACTTTATAGTCAAGGGGAACTGGACTCTATCTCTTATGCAAACTGCATGTGTGACCACAGTCAAGACCCATAATTTCTTTGTCTCTCAAGTCTCTTAGAGTTGCTGATCTAACAGTAGTAGAGAGAATTTCTACATGAGGAGATAAAATCAGGGCTTTGAAAAGCAACAAAAAAGCAAAATTCAGATTTTAGAGACATTCAAGCTGTGGTATGAGTATCCTGACTATTTAGATTTAGACAAACTGGCTAACCAGTGGTTTGACAGAAGGAACTCAATTACATATTCTATCCATCATTGAACGGACTCAGTTCAGTGAATATCCAAGGCAATTACTTGAAATAATCAAACTGATCTGTGTGTATATGGACACAGCCTACAATTTCAGTCAAATGACAGCTTCTTCAAAGCCCAGATAATTTCAAACAGCCCCATGTACTCTCTTCCTTAAATACAAGCTCATGATTTGCTTTCCACAAATACTTATGGAACTAATTGACCAATTAAAAAATATTCAAGAAGAGGGAGAGCTTGAGCTATAAGTTTTTGACAAGGCAGCCATACACTCTTACATTTAACAGTTTCTCAAGCATATGTTCCACACACGTAGTTGAAGAACTCACAGATCTCTGTAAATGCTTTCCTGCAGATGTTTTGGTTCCCACAGAAAACCTGGGCAAAACAGAGTAGGTCTGTGAATTTCAGATGTCCAGTTCCGTTCTTCTTCTGTGCACTAGAGTTCCAAGCCTAGGGGAAAAAAAGGCTTCAAGCATACATAGTTCTGAACTGCAATGCTCATGCCTTCTGTAGTTTGATTTTTCTTGATTGGTTTCACTTTAATGTCAATCCAGTTTTCTAGTAATTGAAGAAACTCAAAAATATACCCCTCAGCACCTCACCTGTAACATCTATTGTTCCTGGGAATTTTTAAAAACTCTCCCTCTGCTGAAAATTTAAGAGAAATCACACTGAAAAGTTTAATGACTTTGAGTTTAAACATTAACCTGATATGCTTCTTAGATTTCAGTTGGAGTGAAAACAAAAATCTTTTGAAAGACTTCCTCTCTCTTGGCATGGGCTATCCCTTCCCCATTCTGTAGCTTCATTTTAGCCAATCCTTGGTACTAGAAGATATCTTCTCTCATTCTTGAACTCTGTGGTTATCACCCTGAGTGAAAGCAAGAGCTAATAAGGAAGAGTTTCACTAGTTACACAAGCTTTGCTTGTACACAGACATGCCAGTATGAGCTCACTCACTTGTTAAGTTTATGAGAGTCAAAAACTGTCATCCTGAAGGCTTCCAGAATTCCTTAGCAACCAACAGAGGGCCAAAGAGAGTTTAAGATGAAGATATCAGTATACAGGTATACAGAAGGGTCTTCTTTGTGTTCTTTGTGTGAATGTGTGTTTGTGTGTGTGAGGGAGAGAGAGAAAGAGAGAGACAGAGAGAGAGACAGAGAGAGAGAGACAGAGAGAGAGAGAGAGAGAGAGAGAGAAAGAGAGAGAGAGAGGCAGAGATACAGAGACACAGAGACATAGAGCATAGAGAGATCAGAGGCAGAGACAAAGAAATGAAGACTCATCTTTATGCAAAATCTCATTGATTTTGAAGCTCACAAGTCCTCAGTATCCCTTGGATCACTCCTTCTCTCTGTTTAGAGAGGGTTGAGGGTGTACATCATCATAAAACTCTGAAATCTTCTACTTAAAGAAGAGGCACAGAGCAGGACTTCATCATGTCCTGGTGATGGCTAATTTCCCCTCTTTCAACTTTTTTTATGTATTGTTTTCCCCCATTAAAATGTAAGCTCCTTGAGGTCAAGGAATATTTTGGCCTTTCACTGTATCCCTAGGAATTGATAGTTGTTCAGGGTTTAGTTGAATGACCCTAATATGATC
Organism: Sarcophilus harrisii; assembly: GCF_902635505.1. NCBI lineage: Eukaryota > Metazoa > Chordata > Mammalia > Dasyuromorphia > Dasyuridae > Sarcophilus > Sarcophilus harrisii. The sequence continues at coordinate 531,742,566 of NC_045426.1, read as the reverse complement.
GATGATGTAGGGTTTTAAATAATGGCAGGGACCAAAAGTTGGGGTTTGGTCATGTGAAGAATTCACAATGGTCATTCACTTTGGCAAAAGGTAGATTTATTCAGTGGAATAGGTTTCAGACAAAATGGAGGGAATCCAATAGATACCGGAAATGGTAAATATGAAATAGAGTTGGGAGAGCATATGAAAGACAAGTTCCTCAGTGGAACTTATAATTACCCAGTGGAAAGGGAGCACCTCAGGATGTTGGGCATGCTCTTAGCTGGCAGGCTAAATCCTGAAAAAGACAACACCCTAAAAAAGTTAGTTGTAAGTAGAAGTAGGGTTGAGAAGCACATTAGAGTTAGAGATGATATACCAAGGGGCATGGGGGAAGGGAGAGTAAGGAGAAAGACCAGGAGACAGAGTGCTATGGAAGGTGGTAGCAAAGTCATGGGCCATAAATTGTTTTATAGACAAAATTTAGCCTCCAGGACATGGGATTCTTGACAGGCCATGCCAAAGTGAGATTGCTCCAGACCTCTACAGAAGGTGTGTCTCAGGTTTTTGGTATAACTTGGATTTCAGATTGGACCACTTCCCCAAAGGGTGGGACCATGGAGCTAAACTGAACTCTATCAAAACTCTGCCTGCTTGCCTCAGGGATCAATTCTTTAGATTTTTTTTGTCTGAAACAATATTCAGGGTCTCATCAATCCCATGTGGGTTTTCCTTGACAAGGATGTTGAAGTGGTTTGTCATTTCCTTCTCCAGTGAATCAAAGGCAGAGACTCACCCAGAATCACACAACTATAGACTATTTATGGCTAGGTCTTCCTGATTCTAGGCTCAGAGCTGAATCCACTGAATTACCTAGCTACCTCTGTAGTAAGCACTTAACAAATGTTTTTGACTGATTGACTCATTGCTCTGACAACTATTTATTAAACACCCAGTGTGTGCTTGGCACTAGGGATACAAAGAATCTCTTAAAAATTCCCTCTATTCCAATGCTTCCCCACACCCAATCTTTGGTTTGCTATTTGGGTTCTGGGATTTTTATTGCATTTAATCTGTCCTTTTTAGATAGCTTAGTCTGCCAGATCATTTTGCTAAGAAAGACCCAGCAGTCTATGGAACTCTGCCAAAATCACATGTTTCATCCAACCTGTGTAGTCCATGTGAACAGAGGATGTAGTGACAGAAGTCTACTCAGAAATCATCTCCTCCCACATTTCTAAGCCTGAGCACAAATGAGTGGGATGATACAGTCACACTGATTTCTTCATGTCATTGCCTTCTCCTTGAACAGGACTGACTGGTCTTCCTTTGATTCTCATTTTTTTTTTTTTAGTTTACATTCTAATATGTCTCATAATATTAACAGACCTAATTAACTGAGTTCCTTCAGACATAAAGGTTATCCAGTTTAAAGGGATTATCGAGGTTTACTACAAACCTCACATAAATCTTTTTCTTTAGCACCTAAAAAGAAAGCTACAGGAAATAAAGTTTGAGGAAAGAATTTCTTTCCCTTATCTCCAGCAATTTGAAAATGGTATATCTTCAAAGAGTTACTTTAAGAGAACATTAATGATGTTTTATAAAGTTTTCCTTTACTAGACTATTTTCAATGATACCTACATAACTAATATTGCTATCACAGTGTACATATTCTATTTTTTACTCCAAAGAAAGGTCACTAGAAAATGCCAACCAACCTGCCACCCAGTTTCCTTAAAGTTAAACTCAAAGCTTCATTGGCCTATTGAACCTCAGTAACCTGGGGCCTAAGGGATATGGTTAGATGATTATTTGTGAGTGCTTCCTGTTGCAAGGTGATAACCATATCCTGGACTAAATCAACTTCAAGTCTGAAGGGCAAGGTGTTAATTACTATGGGGTATAATGATTACTAAGTGAACAGGAAATGCTCTTGAGTTATTAGTATTATAATGACAAAGTGCCTAATCATTAAATATTTTTGAGGCATGATTTGGGTTTTGTGGAATGCTTGGCTTAAGATTTTATGAAATTGCTGAAGCAGTGAATCCATTGAAAATGTAGCTCTGTCTTTTTTTTTTTTTTTTTTTTTTTTGGCTAAAATATCTGCTTAGTTCAGAGAGTTATTCCTGGAATCTGGGCTGACTTTAATATGCAGTATTATTTGATACAGAAGAATAGTAATTCAGCCTCAATTTCTGAGCTGTAAGAAGTAAGGTTTTTCTTTTGTTTATATATCTCTTCCAGGATTCTCTTAAAATCTCTGAATGTCTCTGGCAGGGACTTTGATATGTTAAGATGAAGGGTTTTATATTCTTTTATCCACATGCAGCTTAGAAAAATGTTATTGAGATAGAAACCATATATCTTTTTCCTCCTTTCTCCTACTTTTTTTCTCATAACTTCTTGTGATTGACTCTATCACCAAGCAGCAGACTTTTATTGGAAGAATGATACAGGACTTCCTTTCTCACTGTCTTTTTCTTAGTTTCCTTTATTGATGCATTTATTATGTACTGTTTCTCTTAAGTTTCTTTTGTTGGCCATGGGGAATGAATAATCTCTGGTGATTTAATGATGGAAAATAGACAAAAACAAATACTAGGCTATAATTTCTCCATGTCTTAGGTATTCCTTTCAAGCAAATTATACAGGACTAAACCTGCACTGACTTTTTCAGGCCACTAGGGTTTTATTTAGGAAGAATATATAAAATGAGTGGTTTCTGAGATGGCTCTTTTAGATAGAAAATAATCTAATCTTGATATTACAATAGAGTGCACTAGTACTATAATGTCAATGGAACAACTTATTGAAAGATACTTTTTAGTATGTGAGAGCTCATTAAATAAAATAAGGTATGAAAAACTTAAAGTATTATACAAATATATTGTTATTATTGTCATTATTCTGTTGTAGCATAAAAGCAATTATGGGAATTGGTATTTATATAATCAGATAGACCAATTATGGCATGTTAGATAGATCAATTATGGCAGATAGACCAATACCATCTTGAAACTACAGGTTAACTTATGACTGAGACTTATTATGTGAGTGCAGGCTGTGGGAGCCTTTGACCTTTATTCCATTGCCATGATCCAGTTTGCCAAAGGCCTCAATCTCAGAGAAGAGATTGTGTATTGAAACAATATAGTTCATTATTCAAAAATTATCAGGTTATGGAGATAAGTAGTCAATCATGTTTTCACAAGTGTTCTGGATAATAAATAGAAGACAGAACTTAGTCATGCTATTATTTGTATTTACTCAATGCTCTCTTAAATTCAGTCCATCATTGCTACAGTCCATTCCCTTTTGTTTTATGAAAACAATTCATTTTTAACAATAGTTCATTTGAGAGAGATGCAGAGTGGGAGAGATTGGATAGAAAGTGGGCCTCTGGTTAAGAAAAACCTGGGTATATGATATCTACTAACTATTTAAGTCATTTACCATCTCACTATGCCAGATCGCTGTAAGATTGTGAGATTCAGAGCAAGTGAACATCTGTATTGGTAGAGTTTTCTCAACAGCTTCTCCCTATGCTAATGAAATCATAAGTCCAATTATTAAAAAAAAATGTTGCTTAGCCAGCATTTTTGTGTATTATTATGCACATGAGGCCAAAAATCTTTTAAAATGCAGCAACAGCCATGAAAATAAGCATTTACTCATAGATTTCAGCCTATTTTTGGAAGAACTCTGGGGTTTTATTGTTGTTTTGGTTAGGCCAAGTTAAGATGTATTCGCCAACCTCAAGAAAATTGTATTCAAGGAAAGAAAGAAAAAAGAAATTGAATTAACTTCACCTGGTTTTTGAACTGTGGTAAAATTAAAAGCTATTGAGGAGTATGTAGGTGGGGACTATTATAGTGGGCAAGGTTTGTGTCTGTGAATGTGTGTGGCTTAGTGGGACTAATAGTGTAAGTGAAGCATATCATCATCCTTCAGGCTGGCTACAATTTAAGCTAGCAGGAATAACTTTTTTTCTCAAGCTATTTACAAAATGACAAATTTTCATTTTCCCAGGTGCTTTTCTGAGCCAGGGATAGCATCTTAAGAAGGAATATCAATCGAAGTAGGACATTGGTATGTAGTTCCTGCCTCCTTTTCTCCATCACTTACTTTCTTATGAGTATCTCCCTATCATTATGAGAAGTTATTGCCATTCTCTCCAAATACTGAAGATTTTCAGCATGCCAGCATGGTAAGCCCCCTTATTCTGACAACATAGACCTCCATGTTTATCTTTTATCACAATTTGTAAGTAAGCAAAATATTTTTGTTCTTATTTTTCAACTCCTATTTCAGCTCTCAACTTTTTTAAGGTGCTCAGTCCACATAGTAGTTGTTCTAATAAATTAATCTGTTAAAATTGGTTTCAAGTCCTATTGTGCTTCATATTCATGTATTATCTCCCTTTTCTTCCCCTTTTGTCCAAAAAAACCACCTATTTTCTGAGGAGATGACATCGGTCTCAAGGCTTTTAAAAAGTAGTGATAGATTGTTCTCTTTAAATATGTCAAAAGATTCCAGAGAGCACTGGTGTCAATAAATAGTTGATCTCCGTCCTAAGCAGAAAGTTGACAGTTTAGGAATAAAATGATGATATGAAATGATGGTATGAAAAATAAACTAATCTGTGAAACATATGGAAGAGAATGTTGTAAAACTGTGAACAATTACATCTTTTAAAAGAGTGAAAAAATCAAAGTAAAAACAAGTTTACAGAAAGTTGATTATAAGTTACAAATGAATCACATTCTGAGGACTTTCGTGGAGGAAACTTGCAAGAGACTAACAAAGTGATGTAAACATGAAACAAATTTGACAAAATTTCTACAGCATTCTATTTTCATAAGTAACAATAGAGATTATTTTTTGTGCTTTTGAGATTATTTTTGTGCTAATACTTTATTTCCCTAATGGTGCTTAGGAAAACAAAGTTGGGAAGACTTTCCAAATTAGATCAATTACATATCTCAGACATTGTGCTTGACACAATAAAATTTTGAAAGCATTTAGGGATTATATTACATTATATATCAAGCTAAAAAAATTAAAAAAATATGAAAAGATTAACATACCCAAAAGCTATTAACCCAAATTAGGTAGAAAAAACAAAATATTTTCAAACTTTAAAGTATTAAACAAATACCAGATATTATTCTCCTTATCATAATTAATTTTCTTCTGATAAAAGCTTAATAAGAAAGAAGAATATATGTGTGTAGGGAATTCTCAGCATGGAAAGATGGCAAAATTTTGCAAACCATTCTCTACATTAGAATATGTCTTTAAAATAGTATGATTGATTGAAAGGTATTGAGAATATAAGAACACATTATTGTTGATTTATTCCAAAAAAACACTATGCTAGCTAGGAAAAAATATGGACATAGATTATATTAAAATCATAGAAGTTGCCTTGATAAATGCAATTCCAGAGATAATTTTGTTCAAGTGTCTTCTGATTATTTTATAATAAAATAATTTAAACTAAAACCAGGGATTTTTAAAATCCCTGTTCTTTGAACTTTGTTTAATACACACTGACACATTATGGTTATTATTTCAATATTATTAATGTACTTTATAATCACATATATTTTAATTTATTCATTTAAAAATTTCTGGGGGGCCCCTTTGGATTGTAGCAGATTGACAAAAATAAACATTTAATAAACTGTGCCTTCAGGGGCAAGTAAGGGGCACAGTGGATAGAACACCAGCCTTGAAGTCAGGAGGACGAGAGTTCAAGTCTGGTTTCAGACACTTAACACTCCCTAGCTGTGTGACCCTAAACAAATCACTTAACCCTAATTGTCTCAGAAAAAAAATAAAAAAGAAGAAGAAGAAACTGCCTTCAGTGTATGCTCAACAAAGGAATTTATCAATGCTAAGGAAAGAATCTGCTTCAGAGTCCAAATGGAAAGATTCCCTCCAGATTATGAGGTTCTCCAGATGCTTATTTTGCAAATTACATTGCATTGATTATATTTGTGCCCATAATATTGTGAGACTTCCTCAATAAAATACATGATTATTCAAGAGAGCAATCTTGACAATTTATACCACTGATGTGAATTTTACTCTTTATAATCACCTCTCCCTTGTTCAGAATTCTTCATATAGCAATACTTGTTGACTATTTCTTCTTCCACTTTTCTCCTTTAAAAATGAGTTGTATTTGGGTTAAATATCTACTTGGAGTTTTTATGGTACAAGGTATAAGAAGTTGAGCTAAATTTAATTTCTGACAACCTAAGTTTCCACTTTATGGGTAGTTCTTATGAAGTATAAGAATGAATCCTCAACCCAATAGTTTGTGTTATGAGTTTATCTAACAGTGGTATACTTTGCTACTTCTGGGTCCTGATTACCTTGTTGAGTCTATTGAGCAGTGCTTAAGTCTTTCTACTAGTACCAAATAGTTTTGATGAAAGGGAGTTAGATGTTGCCTCAGAGGCCATGTAATTTTCCTCACATCTAAATAAAAACTCCCTTTATCAAATCTCATCAAATACTCATTTAGATTTCTTTCAGGACCTCTAGTGAGAGGAAATATACCACTTTCAGATTCAGAGGCACCCTGTGCTAGTATTGTATGACTTTACAGATTTACAAATCTGATTGTAGTCTTAAGCTATTAAAAGTTATTTAAGTTTTAAGCTGTACTAAAATTTTGGGAAACACCCTGTGTTTGTTCTAAGCAGAGCACATTTAATTCTTCTTAAAGATAGCAGTCATTTTCTATCCCTATTGCCATCAAAGTCATCTCTGACACAGATTAAAAATCCCATCTTCCTGTGATATATAGAGAATCAACTCAAGGCCCTTCAAAATTCTGGAAGTTACTCTTCCGTGAATGGTCTCCAGATTGCCAGGGTATTTCCTAAAATGTGGTTGGTGCCCAGGACTTAATACAATGCTTCAAATGTGGTTGAACCAGGGCAGGGTAAAATGAAACTATTTCCTCTTTCAACTTTGACACTGTGTCTCTCAATAAAGCCTGTGATTGCAATCTCTTTCCTGGTTACCATATCACACTGCTGACTCATATTGATCTAGCAGTCCAGTAAAATTCAATGATTCTGTGAATCTCTGAACCACTCACTTACTGATTGCCTCGGGACTAATGAAAGTAGAAAATTGTTTCTTGCTTTGGTGTCTCAGATTCCACTTGAAGAAGAGTACAAAGCTAAGCTCTGTTTTCCTTAAGAAAAGAGATTTTAGTTCTTTCAGTGACTGTGCATGTACTGATGGCAACACTGAAATCCTACTTGCCATGGCTCATAAAGACTCCTGTTGGCATGATAAGGACAATATTTTTAGTATCCCTCATGCTTATAGAAATGTAGTTAGTGAAGCTCACTGATTCTCTCTAGTGAATTGAGAATGAAGGACTTAAGGTTTTTAATACACAAGTCCTTTGTATGAATACAAGTTGGACTGAAATTGCATTGGTTCGATTGCCAGGTATGAAGTCAGGAAGACTTATCTTCCTGAATTCAAATCTGACCTGAGACACTTACTAGCTGTGGAACCCTGCCCCAGACATTTACCCTTGTTTGCCTCAGTTTCCTCATCTATAAAATGGGGAAGGAAATAGCAAACCATTCCAGTATCTCTGACAAGAAAACACCAAATGTGGTCATAAAGAGTTACACACAACTGAAATAACTAAACAAGAACACATAATGATAATGACAACATAAACTGAACCACAATCTTATATAAACCCTTTTGCTGCTACAATGACATGGACAAGAGTGGTAAAAGGGAGAAAGAAAGATTGACCATTTAAAAATAATATATGAATGTTAATTTAGCTATCAATGCTCTGTGAAATTCTTGTCTGGTGTCCAGTGAGTGGGCATACTATTTGAAGCACTAAATAAAATCAACCCAGATTTTCTCACTTTAGTGAAAAGAGAAGACAAAAATGAAATTGGAATGAGATGAGAGGACAGCTTATAGATTTTCCTTAAAGAAGCAAAAACAGGAATGGATGCAATTAGTTTCCCTATATTCTGAAAGATGGCAAGAAATTGTATTCTATTGGGCATTTGTTCATCCTGTACTACAGTCTTTATGATAAACATTTGCAAAAAGGATGAAAATAACTGTACTTTGTATGTCTATAACTGTTGTAAAAGGAGAAGAGTAATTCCATGAAGAACTTGATAGAACCAAGACAAATTAATCCATGCTCAGTGACTTCATTGTAAAAAGGACATTAGAAGAGGAAAATAAAAGATTTGTTGGCAAACATGGTTTGAAAGATATTTAGAATATGCAGGAGCTTCATGCCCATGTACCACGATCATTTGCTTCAAGAATCAAGTCACTAGGTATAGAGAATCATAAAAAATAACAAAAAATAGATTCTATTCTAACAAACAGGAAATTCCTGGATGCTGATACTGTTGTCATTTCCAAATTTCTGTGTTGGCTGAATACCACTGAAGGAAGTCACACAACTGTGCCAATTGGATGTACTACAAATCTATGTTTTCTGAATTGTACCCTCTCTGTTGGACAACAATACTCCAGCTATAATGAATCCAAAAGCTATAGTGAATCCCTTGTCCTAATGCCATTTATACCTTGTCAAACCCCAATTTTGGATTGGTTTCACAATCCATTTTCTTTGTTTCTACTCACTTGCTGTTGAATGGTGTTAGGAAAAATTTGACAATGGGACTGACTGGATTTATTGCAAATTTATGTCACATAAACTCAACTAGGCTCTTATTTGTACTAGATACTTAAGTCATGCAACTCACAGCCCTACCTTCTCTTTCTACTGAAACTGGGACTTTTACTCCTGGAACCAAAGCTCTGATTGGTGAGCTATCCCTTCCTTTCCCTTTCCTCCCCTGGTTTCTAGCAATTTATCTAAAACAAATCAATTTGTGTGTGTGTGTGCATATATACATTGCATATATATATATATATATATATATATACTACATATATACATATACTTCCTTTTCTAATTAAAATGTAAGCTCCTTGAAAGCAGGAACTTATATGTCCACATCTAGATATTATCAAACAAATTATATTACCTTCCCTGATTAAATTTTCAACTCCTTGAAGGCAATAACTTGTTTTGCTTACTTGAATTTCTATACTTTTTTGCTTTTTTCCCCTACTAGACTATCTCACTGTCAATATAAACTGTTCCAAACCCTCCTTTCTCTCCTTAAGCCTCTCACACTTTTCTTACCTTTTAGCAGAGTACATGGGACTGCTCTTTTCGAAGTTACCAATCTTAGTCTTCATTTTCTTTGATTTTTCTGTAGCGTTGACACTGTTGACCATCCACTTCTTTTGGTTGCTCTCTCCTCTCTGGATTTTCATGATACTATTCTTTCTTGATTCTCTTCTCCCTTCCTAGTGACTATTTTGCTGCGTCATCACTCATTATCCATAAAATGCTCCTACCTGATACTACACTTGAAGTCTCCATCTTGGTTGATCTTTTTCTTTTCTCATTGTCCATTATACTATTACAGATTTAGAACTGGAAGTGATCATAGAGGACCAGAAAGATGCCATGATATTTCCAAGTAGCTAAGCTGGGATTTGAGCCTATATTCTTTGATTCAAAATCTATTGCTTTTTCTAGTGTACAATGCTGGCTCTTCTACTTCTAGATAATCCCTATCTTTCTCTCTCTCTGTTTTTGTCTCTCTCTTTCTGTCTCTGTCTCTGTCTTTTCTTTCTTTCCTATGTAGGTGACTCCCAGAGCTAAATATCTATCCTTTATTTTTCTCACCTGAGTTCCAATTCTCCATCTTTAAATGCCCAGTGGGCATTTTGAATCATATTTTCTATGCATATCTAAAACACAGCTTGTTCTAAATAGAATTTATCTTTTTATTTAAACCCACTTTACTTACTTAACTTTATTTCTGGGGTACCACCATCTTTCCCATCAACTATGTTTACAATCTTGGGGTTATCCTTTGGTCTTCACACTTTCTTCTTTCTAATTGATTGCTAACTTTTGTTGATTCTACTTCCACAATATATCTCACATTAATTACTTTCTTGCCACATGAGCACCATATTGCTTCAGATCTTGATAATCTCTTGCTAAGAATATTACAACATATTTTTTTTGGTCACCCTTGTCTCGTATCTCTCTCCTCTTTATTCAATCATCCACATAGCTCCCTATGTCCTGTAAGATCAAATACAGATCCCTCTTTTAGCTATTAAAATAATTTTGTAATTTGGTCAGTCTTTCTATTAAGGATTATTCTCATTTACATATTTTATGTTTTAGCCAAATTACCCTATATTACTGTTCCATACACAAAACACATTTCATTTCTTGGCTGTCTCCTTCTCTAAAATATGCTCACTTTTCACCTTGGCTTCTTAAAAATTCCTACATTATTTCAAATCTTAGATCAGATATCACTTCATATATCAGTATTTTTTTAATCCCTCCCTTTATTAGTGCCTCTTTTCCCACTCACAAAATTGCCTTCTATTGGCTTTGTGCATATTCTGTATTTATTTATCCATAGATATTTTATTTTTTAGTAGAATGTTAAGTTCCAAGGGAGAAAGAACTATTTCATTTCTTTCTTCATTTTCCCAGCACCCAAAATAGAAATACCATAATGATGTTGGTTAATTTATTGATTCCCTTCCATTCAATTATCCTGTCTTCAACTGTTTACTTCATTTCATTATGATTAGAAAATCTCTGTGGTCCCAAAGCATTGTGACACATGTAATTTCATACAGCTCTCAAAAAATATATAGTTTGAAAAGTCTTTGAAATTAAATAAGTTTATAATCATACATAAATTTGATGTAAAGTAACTCTCCACACAATACAACCTAAGTGGATGAAGATTGCTTATGGTTCAGAGTGATTTTGATATAAAGTAGTATGATTTACTCACAGAACTAGATCTATGAGTATGAAAATTGAAGAATGAGTTAGATTGCTTTTTTACATTTCTCCTTGGAGCAAAGTACTATAGTTTTAAGTAATAATATTCTCCTAGTAAACTAAATCGAAAGTTTTACAAGGGACAATGAAGAAGTATTTGATGGCCATCACATATTGCTCATAAAGAATTGCAGAGGAAAAATAATGTAAAAATTATCATCAGCGAGGTTTAGGACTGGAAAATATGTATAATGATCATGTACCAACAGTGATAGACAATTAATAGTCAGTCTTGTTTTCCATGGATATTTATATGATATCAAGAGGAAGGCTACCAGTACGGTGGATGGAACGTGATTTGAAACTTTATGGGAGGACATGGATAAATGCGTATGAGGATGATGATCTAAACTATTGGGGAGATAATTCATACAGATGATGTCATATAACAAAGTTTCAAAGTATTTTACAGTAAGCAGCAAGGGCAGATATAGTTCCCTCCTTCTTGGAAAATTCATTCCAAGCTCAATACATGGATATAGACTCATTTAGCAAAACATTTAGAAAACTTCCCTAAACCCAGATTCATCATAAGGCACATTTTCACTGAATACTTAAAAGAGACCAATCTTCATAATATGTATATGTATCTATGAATGTGTATATGTATATATGAATATTTATATGTATATATATGAATATATAGTAGAGGGTGATTGTAGATGGATAGATAGATAGATAGATAAGTAGATAAGTATTTCCTCATTTTGGAATCAAAGCTATTCTATGTCAATGGAAGAAAATATACATCTGTAAGCTAGGTTATATTTGAAACAAGTATTTCTGAAAAGACTAAGAAAAAAGCTCCTGAGAAGCAGAATTAAAATAACATGTACACATTGGAGATGTGTTTATTGCCTCAGGCTAGTTTTTGTGTGTCATTTGCTTTGTATATTCTGAATAGTTTATTTAGTTTCTGTGATTAAACTAAGAAAAAATAATTGTGGAACATCAAAACTGATTTTCCCCCTAGTGGAAGTCATGGCCTGTTCTGATCAGAATATTTAATGTGAACGTTGTTAATAATTCCTTGAAGCAACTACCATGATTATGAAGAGTCTGTGAGATGCTTTTTATAAATAGATTTCATTTATGTAAATAGATTTCATTTATACTTTTGGTTTATTAGCCAGTATAGCGTGTGTGTGTGTGTGTGTGTGTGTGTGTGTGTGTATCTGTTTTTGTTTGCAGGAGAGGTTGTTTAACTGTGCATAAAGAATGATCTAGTTTGACTTTTTTGTTGAATGCCACCATTCTTTCTGTTGTGACTGGTTGGCAAGATCACTAAAAAAAAGCACCTGGAGACTGGAGACTGACACACCTCGACTAGTGATGACTATTATTTACACTATTCTTGGCTGCCATTTCCTTTGATATAGAGATTATAGCTTCTCTTTAACCTTCATAAAACTAACAATAAACTACTCAAAGGAAGCAGACAAATAATAGGAACCATGGAGAAATGAGCTCTCTCTTGAAATACTGATATGCTTTGGTCATTGAGACATATCAGAACTTCAGGTCTCTGTTAGAACAATGTCTCCCTTCTGGTTTGCTTTTGCAACTAAGAAAGAAGTAATTCATTAGCAAATATGTCAAATATATGATGAACATAATTGGCTTTTCTTAAACTAATTAAGACTATTGGAAGGAATTTAATATTGATTATCCACACGCCGATTATCAATTTTGTCAATTTGCTGTGGCAACCCAACCAATCTGGGATTTACCTCAAACAATTCTGAGGAAAATGATCCTGGCCTCACTTCTTGTACCCTAAGGGAAGAGATACCTGCTAATTTTAATATTTATCCAGAGGAAAACAAAAGTAGGAAGAAATGTATTTTTATTTGTTTGTCTGTTTTATCACATAATGGGGTCCAAAGCAAAATAGATACATATTTGGATCATTTCTTATTATTTTTGAAGACTGCCTGATGTAGTTGATCAAGCCCTCAAAAGATCTCACTTCAAACCCTAATTCTATCATATACTACCTAGGTGCCCCGGGGAACATTACAAATTCTCAGGCTTCTCAGGCTCCTTGGGTCCTCTGGCATCCTTTAGAACTCCCACTTACTGAGGAGCTGTTTACCTATATCTATGGAAGGAATTCCCACATCTTGAATTCTCTATAATTTGGAAAACATAGATCTGAAATTACTTTTCTTTCCTAACATGTTTAAAATGTATCTATGAAGCTCTGAGCTAGTTTTTAAAAGGATTTTAAAATCTCCTGTTTTAAAGATTAAAATAAAAATGTTCACTGTGCATTTGTCCTAATGACATTGGGATTAATTATATAGCTAGGTGGTAGAGCATTTTAAGAGGTTCATATTTTGAAGCATGTCTGAGATCCTATAGATGCTGAATATTTTTGTCCATCCTAGTCATAAAATCTTCAATACATGATTTTGGGTGTGCTTGTTTTTCAGAGTGAGTCATCCTGACTCTCCCAAGCTAAAAGTGGATTGGTAATATAGGAGTCTGATCTCATGATTGATCAGTGTAGTAGCTTTAACTTGCTTTGTTTTTTTCTGACCTAGGAAAATTTTCCCCCTTTTTAGGCAGAATGGCAGCTCTTAGTTTCTAAGGCTTACTGTACAGATGCTGGACTTAGTGCAGACACACAGTTAATACAATTCGGCTAAAAATTCCTCAAATCTAAGGATTACACCATCTTTATCTTCCCCTAGGAGAAAAGATGGCAGGAATATGCCATTACATTTGACTTCCAATACAAACTTTAGAGAGGTGTATGATGATATTATTCAAGAACTGCAAGACCTATTGTGTAGAAATGGATTAGATTTTTCCGTTAGATTCCAGAGGGCAGAAACTAAGTTGAAGGAGAGTGGTAGATTTATGATATATTGAAATACACAATTCTAACAATTAAGAATTGCCCCATTGAAGAATGGACTGCCTCATGAAACAGAGTCAATTTCATAAAATCTAGTGAACAACATTTTTGGGATGCTATAGAAGAAAGAGATTTTGTTTAGGTGAATGCTGGACAAGATGGTGACTAGTATTACCTTAAAGATTTCAGTGATCCTCAATGTGATGTGATTCTTAATTCTTTTGCCATGTTGCATGCAAATCCTTTTAAAGGAAGAAATGAAACAAACATTTATTTTGTAGTTTATGTCAGGCACTATGCTATACTCATTTCATTCTCATATCAACTTTGGATGGTATGTACTATTATTAAACCCATTTTATTGATGAGGAAACCGAAGCAGAAAAAAATTGCAAAAGTCATGTAGCTAGTAAGTATTTGAGGTTGTATTCAGGTCTTGCTGACTCCAAGTCCAGGGCTCTGGCTATTGTTCCAGTTTCCTGCCTTAATATAAATGAATACATTCCTTTGAGTAGTCTATATGTTTTATACAATTATAGTCAATCGAATAAAATATCAGACAATTAAACCAGCACAAAAAAATCTCTTGTAATTTCCATAATTTTCTCATTCTCAAAGATCACAGTAATCTGATCCCTTCAGTGTCAGTGTCATCTTCACATAATTATTGCTTTTTGACACTGACTTTTAAATAGTGAGATGATGATTAATCACAATCTTCTCCTAGAAGACTATAACAGCAAATTCTTTATGGCATTGGCATTCTTAAAATTATGCAAATCCTAAAAGAATTTGAGACTTTTTATTTCACATTTGTTTTTAAGGGAATTTCCATTGTAGCTTTGTTATTGAATATTTAAGAGAATATTATCCTGTTGGAGATTCTAGGAGCATTTTTCATTTCTTTCTTCTTCCTCTTTTTTTTTATCACCTCTGTGGAGAATAAAAAGAGCTAATTGTCTTATTTAGAAGTAAAAGACATCTTAGAGTCATCTGTAATGTCTAGGCTAGCTCTCTGGAGAACTTTGGAATCAGTCCAAGTCCTTGTTCTTTAGGTGGAGCAATGAAGTTGGCAGGAGAGCTACCATGTGGCTAGTCAAAGATGGAGTCTGGAATTTGGAGTCTGGAGCCTGAAGTCTTTTCTGTGTCTCTGTCTGAGAGCTGTGTCTGAGAGAGCCTTCTGTGTCTGAGACTCCCTTAAATAACTCAGTACGATTACATCACTACAACACACTGAGTACATGCCACCATTACATTACTATAAGCACCATGCCATCCTAGATTCAAGTATATCTCTTCAGAGTTCCGTTCCTCTATAGTCATCTGGTTTATATTCCTCTTTGCAGAGATGAAAATCCAGGAGTCAAGAAGTAAAGTGATGTATATATATGAACATGTACTTGCAATATTCCTCCATCACAGATAACAGCTTCCATTCTCAGACTCACTTTATTCTGTAAATTCAACAGTTTAACACATTATTGTATAGAAGAGTTTGTCTCTTTCCTCCCTCTAAGATTGTAGAAGTAATAACATGGGATAGCACATTAGATCTGGGCTTTGAAAGAGCTTGGTAGGATTCTTGCTTTTAATATTTACTAATTCTGTGCTTTAGATTAGTTAGTTATTTTTTCTTAATCTCAGTTTCTTCATCTTTAAAATGTAGTTAATGATATCATGTAAGGCCATTGTGAGACTCAAGTGGGGAGATATATGTAAAGTATAATAAACTAAATGTCCATTATTATTATGGGAACAAAGTTCTTACTGAAACTTTGCTGCAATTTTGTTCACACAAAAATGCTTGTAAAATAGAATTAAAGGATTTCATTTATTTATGACTTCCTTGTCCTTTCTGAATTATCCATTTCTTTCTGTGGCACTTCATATTTTTAGACAGTCAATAGTTATCTGATTACTTTCATATTCAAAGATGAAGTATATATTGCCTCTATCTCAAATAATCTGACTTCCTCTGGAATCAACTCTTTTCTTACTTTGAAATAATAATAATAATTATTACTTTTGTAAAATAAAAGTTGCCTTTCATTGTTATTAAGAGAACTGATGATGATGATGATGATGATGATGATGACTTGGAAAAAGGAAGGATTTCAGAGCAATTGAGACTCTTAAGTCCCATTCTTTGTTTCAGGTAGCCTTCAAACCTGTGTCCTTCAGTAGGACAATAGGGTCCTTGATGAAGGTGAAGTTGTTAGCATCCCAGTTCCTATGGACAAGTCATCCCAACATAACTTTACCTCCAACATGAAAAAGACTTTGTCTCTTCTTTTCTTTTGCCAAAAGAGGCTTGGTAGCTTTGAATTCATGACATTTCTTCTGTCCTAGCTCTTTAGCTCATAATAAGCTAGCAGCTTAGTGGCCTTCTTTTTTAAATTGTCTAGGAAGGCAGGCAAGCTTTACAACCCAAACAATCAATTTCACACTGCTGAACCCAATCAGGCTGGGTTGAAAGTGACCCTTTAAATTGAGTGTGAAATTGGGAGATGGCTCTCTCTCTTCTTCCGCCAGAACCAGTAGAGAAACCATCACTTCCTTTTGTAAGTGGGTGCCTTAATAGTTGTGCTGTTTCTGCAGACATTCTATGATAAGAGAACTATGTATGGCTGGTTAACTGGCTGGTTATGGGGGGAAACAATGCCTAGGCCATCTGGCCCCATGACTTGTACATATAACCTCCAAATACTAATGCTTTATGCACTTGTAAATGTAAGTTGTGTCTCTCTCAGGGTCTGATTTTAATTTGGGTAATATTCCTGTTAATAATAACATCTAATTACAACATCCATTAAAAGTTAGTAACATTAATTTAACAGGGAGAAAATCTAATAGAGTTCTTAGAGTGGTATTGGCATTTTTCCATTAAATTAATGTTACAAACTTTTAAAAGGATGTCTTAAATAGGCATCGTTAGTGTTGGGAATATTAAACAAATTAAACTCAGGCCTTTATTATGAGGTGGGAGCCTATTTATGAATCTAAGAAAAGGTGTCTGTTGGGCCTTTCAACTCATTTCACATGTTCAGTGGGAAGCATGGAAAGTTGTGCAAATGTTACATGCAAAACTTGAGGTCTTCTAGTCAAGTTCCAAAAGAGGTTGCCTTTTTCAAAATGTTTTCTTGTGCTTTGTAGTTACCTTGCAGCATTTGTTTGATCTAAGTGAACTCAAAAGAGTTGGCATTTCTATTGCTGTGATAATAGCAGCAAATTACCTAAAAATTTGTGATATATGTTGTATTTCATATAAGGACAATTCTTATTAAGGTAAATGACAATAATCTATATATTGAAGATTAGAAATAGGTCTGATATTGTTTCATTTGGGCTGGTTTGTCAGGAGGAGCATAGTATACAAAGGAGACCAAAGATGCTGCTGTGATTCCATACTGGTCTAAGTAGAGTCTCAAAACACCCAGTTTCTAAATGGATGTTATTGGATATGGGGCAGCTAGCTGTCATAGGAGATAGAAATTTCCTAAAGTTAGGAAGAACTGAGTTAAGATTTGGCTTCAGACTCTAGTTATAACCCTAGGCAAATCATTAACCTAGTTGCCTCAGTTTTCTTATCTGTCAAATAAAGATTATAATAGCATCTACTTCTCAGGATTGCTGTGAAGAGCAAATGAGATAAAAATGGTAGAGTGCTTATAGCACAGTACCTCAAACATTGCCAGTACTATGCAAACATTAATATTGTTACAAGAAGGAAGAGGCAAAATGATTGAGCTAATTTCATCCTTTTAACTGACTATTGGATAAATAACACTCCTAATAGTATATGGAGAATATGATTTTCTAGTTTCTCTTTTTAATTCTTAAAGGTTAATTCCATTACATTAGGATCAGAAGTTGGTTTAGTAGCCATGTTGGACTTCTTGAAAAGGTGGGGGATATCCCCTAAGCGTTAATAAAGCCATACTCTTGGCTTTTATGTGTGTCTCAGAAAATTTATGTCTGTATATAAATTTCCTCACAATATTCTAAAAAAATCACACATTCCATATAGTTCTAATTAGTCAATCAGACTCTTTTAAAACTTAGAGAAAGAAACGAGGGCAGTAGCTAGAATGAGTCTTGATCATGGAACTCAGGAGCAGCCTCAACTACAAAGTTTCTAGATCTTCTCTTTCCCTAATTGTCTACTTTCTGTCATAGATATACTCACATGTTATCATAGAATCATCATCACTTTGGGGCTAGAGAATAGAATAATAATAATAGCTAACAGGTATAATGCACTTTACATTTTGCAAGGCATTTCACATATATTATCTCATTTGATTCATACAATAATGCTGTGAGGTTATGGTAATATTATCCCCATTTTATTCATGAACAAACTCAGCCTGAGAAAGGTTAAATGATTTGCTCAGTGTTACATAGGTAGTGAATATCTGAGGTAGGATATAGACAGATTATAATGGAGTATAGCAGGAAGTTACATTCTTCATCATAAGCCTTTTGGTCCCCAATGATCATAATTCAAGAATTTCAGCATTCAGCCACTATACTGTGTGTGTTTGTGTATGTTAAAGAAATTAAATTGAATAAAATAAATGTATTAAATAGTCATCATATAAGGCTATTTTTCCCCCAGTGGTGAACTAATGAAAGATTGCATTTTATTCTGTTTTTCTATTAATTTGCATGCTACTGGCTATTTTAAAAAAGTAATTCATTTCAGACAATTAAGCATATTTCTGAAAATTCTTGCATATTAATACATTTCAATAAGTTTCATAATTTCAAATGTCAGAGAAATTTCCTATTTAAAGAAACCCTGAATACTTGTGTGAAGTTAAGAAATTTTTGAAATATGAAATATAATCCTGAATGTATTAAATGAGATAATTATTATACCTTCTTATGAATTTTTAACTATAAATATATCCAATTTAAACATAACTCATTTTCTAATACACGTACATACACATTTTTATTTCAAAACATGCTTAACTCTATTGATAATATCTGTTTCTTCTTTGGAGATATTCTTTCACTATCACTTAAAAGCTGATAGAGTAATGGTCTTCCACAATGATAACTATATAATACTTTTCACTAGTTTGCAAGAATTAAATCAGTATCTTTATTTTCATTATTGTTTTTGCATTTAATCAACCAGCTTACCCTTACCATGTGCATGGCAGTATGCTGTACCCTAGGGACATAAAGGAAGGTAAAAACAAGTTTCTGATTTCAGGGACCAAAGGGGCAGGTAGGTGGTGCCCTGGATAGAGAGCTGGATTTAGAATTAGGAAAACCTGATTTCAAATCTGGCCTCAGACACTTATTAGTTGTGTGATCCTGAGCAAGTCACTTAATGATTTGCTTTTATTTCCTCATATATAAAATGATCTGGAGAAGGAAATAGCAAATCACTGTATTATCTTTGCCAAGAAAACCCCAAATGGGGTAACAAGGAATAGACATAACTGATATGACTTAATAGCAAATTGAAGGAGCTCACATTTTGTTGGGAGAGACAATATACAAACAACTGCATCCAAATATATATAGTAAATGGAAGGTATGCTCAGAGGGAAGGCACTAACTGAGAGTCAGAAGAGCTTTGAAGGCCTCCTACAGAAGATGAAATTTGAGTGGAATCTTGAAGGAAGCCAAGAAGTAGGGAGGAAAGGGATGAAAATTCCAGGCATGAAAAACAATCAGGGAAAGGGAAAAGAATCAGGAGACAGAATTTTCCTATAAAATAGGCCAGTTTAGAGGGATTCTAGAATAACTGGAAAGGAAGGGACTAGTTTATAGGAAATTTAAATAGCAAATGGAGCAATTTATATTTGATCCTAAGGATAGTAGGAATCACTAGATTTTAAGCCTATTTGAAAGTTATAACCCACATATTAGAAAAATCACTTCTGTAATTATATGTAATTGTATTAGGATGAAAAGGGACTTGAAGCAGAGAGATGAATGAGAGGATTATTGCATTAGTCAAGGTATGAGATTGTGAAGGTCTCAAGTAAAGTAGTGGTTGTATATAAGAGAAGGATGTATTGTATCAATAGATATGTAGCCCCTATTAGCTCTGAGGGACTTTATTCTACTCCAACTCAGACTGGAAAGTCTCAGGTTCTAAAATGTAGAATAAGATTGTATCGTCCTGGCTAAAGGTTCTGTGAAATATTCCTAATGAATCAGAGGGAATTCTTGAACTCAAGCTCCCATTGATATGCTTTTTTTCTACCTCCAAAATTATCTCCAAGAGAATCATTTTATTCAGTTAGCTTAAGGAGCTTTTAAAAAGGAGTAAGAAAGAGGTATAGAAAGAACAGTTGGTACAAAATATTCCTCTCTCTTCACCTCCTTAAAGTGTGACACTTTCTCCCACAAATATATGCAGAGTTCAGGGGAAAAGTGGATTCAATCTCAGCAATCACATGTGACAAAAAAAAATTCATAGATCACTATTGCTGGAAATCTTTCTCTCCCCTTTGTAGAGTACTCCAGGAATCCTTCTCATTCATATTATAGTTTCTTTTTTTAGTCTCCTTATGAAATCATTAATCAACATTCAGACTCTCCTTAGGTCTCAATGAAAAAATTGCTTTGACTTGTTACAAAAATGCTCTTTGGGAAGATGGTAAATCCAACATTCTCTGAACACTTTGATGGTCAATATTAAAAGTAGGACACAAAAATACCTGAGAAGATGAGAAAAACAACATTCTGTGAACCCTTTGAAGCTCTCAAGGCCTTCCTCTGGCCAAAGGGAAGCATGGCAAAAAGAACACCTCCCCTTCCCAAGGTATTTCCTCCTCAGATATTTTACTGGAAAGCCAACTTATTCTCACTTTTCAAATGATTCTGATTCTAAGCTAGCATGGTTATTTACAGATGTTCCTTAGGGAGTGTGGCCAAATTTCTTAGCCTATTAGAACTAAAACATAATGCACAATCAATGAAGCTCCAATGACTTTTTATACAAAGTCTAAATCTTATGATTGAAATTGATTTATTGAGTATCTTATCATTAGCATTAAGTGGATAAATTAATGAACCCTATAATTACATATGACATATTAAGTATGAGAGTGTATATTTAATTCAATTTTTAAAAATATACTAAACATTGTGCTCATCCTTGAGTTTACAGTAAGAAAAAAAGTTCTTGACCTCAAGGAATTTACATTATAATGGAGAACAGTAGTAATAGTTTCCTTTGAAATGAGTCAAAATGTACTTTTCAATGACAATACAAATATGTATAAAGGGATTATATTCTTCTTTAGAGAGAAGAATTATCCAAATGAATAAAGAAGAAAGCATGATAATATCTTAGCATGTCATGACTATGCAAAATGAGAATTAAAATCTTCATGAAATAAAATTGGTAAGGAAATACTTCCCCATGACATTTTTTTCCTATAGGAAAATATGAATATGAATAGCTTTTGATACATGATTTTGTGAAGTACCAAAGTTTCAACTGTTGATAATGTATTAGTGTTAACTTCTAGGTGGCACATTGGATAGAGAGATGGGCTTAGAGTCAAGAAGACCTTGTCAGTCTTTGCTTATGAAAGAAAACTTTTAAGTTTCATTCTTTAGCTAGATAAATTTACTCAAACTAAATGAATAAATAATTTTACTCCAGATATATAGGAGCTGTGTGACCCTGGGCAATCACTTTATCTCTGTTTGCTCCAATTTTCTCATCTCTAAACTGAAGATAATAAAAACATCTATCTTTTAGGGTAGAAGGATCAAATGAAATACTACTTAGAAATGCTTTGCAAACCTTAAGGCACCATATTTATGCTAGTTATTAGGAATGAGAGTAGGCCCATAGAACTTCAGCCTTTTTCTGTTATACATGGGCCTGAGAGTTAAAGCAATGCACAAAGAATGGAAATTACCCCAAGAGACCAAAACCATCCATGATTCCTATCAACTTCTTCCAAAACAGACTTTTTTTTGTGGCACAGGACAGACATTCTTCAATACCTCCAAAGAAGGGATCAGTATAATCAATAGGGCTAAGCTACTGTTAATTAGTTTGATCTGCTTTAATAACTTTATTCAGAAGGGGTAGGGGGGCAGGGTTAACTTTTCCTGCTGTCAGTAATACACCCTATAACAGTGGGGTACTCTATCAGCAATTCATCTGAAGGAAGTCATGTGGAAGCATTTCTTCATTGTTCCCACGAGCATTCACTTCCCCATTTGCATTAAACTAGTAAGGAGTTGCCACCAGTTTGGTTTCATACCTGTAAGTCTTCTATCATGAAGTGAGGATATTAAAAAGCTGCTTAAATAAATAACCCCCTCCCCAGACTGAACAAAGAGGAGCTCTAATGCAAATTAGATTAGTAGAGTTAACACACACACACACACACACACACACAGAAACACAAACACTACAACTAAGAGTTTGTATTTCTCTGAAGTTGTTGTCTTTGTTCATGACAGAAAACTTTGTTTAAGGTTCCATTCTTTAGCTAGTCAAAGTTACTTAAATGAAACGAATAAATAAGAACAAAAAATATGTTAAGTCCATTGTTTCAAAACCATTTTAAATGAAAACCTTGCTGACCTCTTTAGGAAGACAATTTCAATCTTTGTGATTCTACATCATATTTTTAACCACAAAAATTATTTATAGTGATTTTTTCTTTTGATATCATCAGTGAAAATGCCTAATTTGCTGAGTTATATAGCCATATTTCAATAAAAAAGAAATGTAGAAAATTTCAAATTTTTCATTTTTATGGGTATAGGGAGAAGTCATCAGAAAGTATATTTAGAAAAAGGAAACAACTAAACTATTCAAGCTCTAGATATTTTGAGTCCATTTTCTATATCATTTATCTTGTGAATCTAATAATTTTTTCATGGAATCTAATACACAACTATCTTTGAAAGTGCTTGTTACAAATAGGTCTTATTTTTTTTTTTTTTTTTTGCCTCAGGTACATTTCTTTTCTGTAAGATATTTTTGTTTAATTTTCCTGCACCTGCATTATTTCCCATGTTTTTATGGTGATGCATGGAAAATTTAACCATCCCTAAGGAAAGAAGGAAGACA
Organism: Sarcophilus harrisii; assembly: GCF_902635505.1. Taxonomy (NCBI): domain Eukaryota; kingdom Metazoa; phylum Chordata; class Mammalia; order Dasyuromorphia; family Dasyuridae; genus Sarcophilus; species Sarcophilus harrisii. Next base: position 531,719,667 of record NC_045426.1, on the reverse strand, counting down.
ACTCATTATTTGGCCATTCAGCAAATTTCTGGGAGAAGTATTTGAAAGGTAACGTCCACCTGACATAGGAAACAACTTGAATATCATTGGCTATTAGTTTTGCGGTATGCTTTGTGATTACTGTAGAAGTGCTGATTGAAATTGCTTAAGCCAAAAATAACTGCTTAACTTGAAGGGAAAATGTCTGTGGGGGTGTGAAGTGATGAGAATGGGGGATGGTAGAAGGGGTAAGATTGGGAGTAAGAGTGAGGGCAACAAATGAAGCAGAAAGCTGAGAATTTCCCTATCACTGAATGCAACTTTTTGCTCTCCCTTGAGAATAAGACTGGAGTCCAATCTACTTAGTAATGCAAGAGGTAGCTTGCCTATTAAGACCAAACAAAGAGTATAGAAAAAATAACTTGTCTCAATACAGCTCATTTGGTGGAATTTACACATTGCTGTAAATGAATTAAATTGTTAGATACTGAAGTGATATATCTCAATGCAAGCCATTCACTGAAAACAGCAAATACAATCTTGCTTCAGTTTTTTAAATGTACAACCCAGTTTAACTGGACATTTCTTTCTTTGCTTATCTTTCTGCCTATCTTGGAAAAACTCATTAACCAATTAAATGTTCTTTTAATTAGAACATTTCCTGATTTTATTCTACTGGGGCAGTATAGTTGTTGAAGCTTTTTGTTTGTTTGTTTTGTTTTTTCTTGTCCTAGTCTGACTCACCTGGTATTCCTAGGGTCTCTTAATCTAGAACCTATCCCTATAGTCTTGATGACAATAAAAGCTTTAAATATGTATTCAGAATATTAGATCCTAAATGGATCTAATGACTTGAATGTCAAACTCTGTCCAAGGAGACGCTAGTTTTAAGAGATCTGTTCTTCCATGCAGGTAGAAACGAGTGAAAAGGATAATTCTGTAAACTGTTACAAATTTGCATGTGAAAAGTGCAGTCTTATTAGCTAGCTGGCTTTTTAAAATTTAGAAGAATCACCCAGAGCCTACGCCATTCCTTGGCCCTCTTTGGAAGCCATTCTCTAAGTTACAGTTTCAATATACTGCCTAATAGCTTGGTGACCTGAAACACAATACAGAACTTAATTTGCATCCAGAAAGAGCATAGAAATGGAAGAATCTGTCTCACCCAGTCATTTCTACATGACTAGGCATCCTATCGAACCTTAGTAGAGTCAGGTGAAATAATTTGGGAAGGGTTATGTATGTTTATGATGAAATCAGTGTGACTCAATGTTAGTAAGTGACAGTTTTGAGACTGTAATCAGGGTCTTTTGACTCCTCATCCTGTGTTTTTACCACTACACCAGGTAGCCCCTGAAATATACATGAGGGTTAATCAAATATGAAATTAATCAATTCTATGTATTTTCATTAAATCACTCCAGTGTTGTATTTTTCTAAAATACATGATCCTAGGCATATATTTTTCACCTTGGCATAAGTGGCACAGTAAAAAGAGTTGGACTGGAGTCAGGAAAAACGAGTTCAAATCCAGTCTCAGATATTTCTTAACACTATGACTCAGGCAAATCTCTTAACCTTGGTATACCTCAGTTTCTTGCTCTGAAAAATGTAGGCATCGACAACATCTTCCTTTTAGGATTGTTGTAATAGTAGTTGTAAAGTGCTACATAAATGCTAGCTATTATTATCCTTAAATAAAATGATACTGCTTCTTCTGCTGCTGCTACTGCTAAAACAAAACAATCAACATGGGCTTACATTTCATCACCTATAGATCCTGATCCTTCCAGACCTTCTCATCTTGTACAATTTTGAAAAATGCCCATTCAGAAATGTTCTACAGATCATTTAGTCCAAGTGGTCAAAGCCTTTTTTTCTAGATATCTTAATGTTTCATAAACTTCAGTGAAACATTTTTTACCAATCTGCTATCTTTTGCAAGCTAATAGTAATAATATCTGTTTAAACTGATTTGAACTAGGTTTGACTGGTCTGAAGCAATTTGAATAGATCTGATGCCATTTGAACTACTTTTAATTAGGTTTTAAACCTGGGTTGAACTGGTTTTAACTGGCTCATATTGGTCTGAATTGGTTTAAACCAGTTTTAACTGGTTTAAACTTGTCTGATCTGGTTTGAACCAGTTTGAACTAGTTTAATAACAAATTGGAGAAAATAGGCTGAGGGTATCTGAGTAACTTGCCCAGATTCAGGCACCTTATAAGTCTAAAACTGGATTCAGACTCAAATTTCTCTGACTCCATGTCCAATAAAAATGATTCACTCATATCTGAAAAAGATTCACCTGAAGCTACCAATATATTCCACTTTAAGTGATTTGACCAAATTTTTATAACAAAAAAGTTTGCCAAGGTTATGGATGGACCTTGCTCAAAGTGCTGCTGTTGTTGGATAGTGATTCTTGTCTATCATGGAAAGTGATTGGAAAGAATTGAAAGAAGAAGGGAGTGGAACAATGATGAGACTGCTTTCCAAGCACAATTATGGTTCTTAAATATTTCTCTCCCCTCAGGAAAAACAAAAAAACAGTAACACAACAAACTATTGATTTTATCAAATGGTTCTCCATTGGAAAATTGCCTTGAAAGGGACTAAAGCTGCAGCCTATAGTAGAACAAGGTTAGATGACCATGCCTGCTTTCTTCTCTTTGCATCTCTATTTTGTCCAGTTCTCTATAAGCAGAGGGGGGTCAGTTAGTGACTACACTTCTACTTTCATAGTTATAATAGGAATGGGGAATGAGTATAAGGACAGGGAGGGAAAAATAGTGAAACAAAGGGTAAGTACAAATTCTCAAAGTTGCCAGATGCGTGATTCATAGTGTGAATTTGATAATGGAGGCCTACAACTTGGTAATGTTTACATTACATTAGCATCTTCCCTGGACAATCAGTATAAGAATGAAAGAACCTACTTCCTCTAATTAGAAGTAGGTTTCTCCTATAAAGGTTAGGACAGAATGGCTGGGTACAGGATAGGATGAGGACAGGATCCATTTCCTCTTATTTTTGGGTCCTTAACATTAAATTTATCAGAACTAGCTAATGAAATGCTGCAAAATGAAGAGTAGGATTCAAAGATTTGGGAGCAACCATATGACCAAGCTCATCTTTCCGAATTCATTTCTGGTTTCAGATACTAGTACTAGTGTACTGTGACCCTGGGGAAGTCACTTAACTCTATTTGCCTCAGTTTCCTCATCTGTAAACTGAGCTGAAGAAGGCAATAACAAACTACTCAAACATCTTTGTCAAGAAATCTCCAAAATTGAGTTATGTTGAATCAGAAACAATTGAAAAAAATGAATGAAAAACATGTTTATTTAGAGTAATGAGAGTCCCAAATGAGGTTGTCCCAAATATAGCACCTGTTCTTCCTTCCCATTCCCTCATGGATTTAGGAAAAAAGAAACCATTATTTTCATTTATAGGAATTTTGCCTTCTAAAGTATTTTGTGCAAAAGTTATTATCTCCATTTTGCAGATGTGAAAACTAAGGCTCAGAAAATTTAAATATCTGCCCTCCCCCCAATATTGTGAGACAGGATTCAATTGCAAGTCTAAGACTCTTTACACTTTACCTCCTATAATGGAGATAAAAGCTCTTTTTATGTTTAAGGATGTCATGAATAATGTTTTCAATGCCATTTCTTACATTTGAATCATTGTATGCTGTTGCATACATTGCCATTTAATGCATCATTAAATCAGATGTTATAGCCTACTTAACCTACTACACATTTTTTTCATGGCCTTTGAGTTATATTCAGTTTTAATTCTTCTGAGATCACAGAGTTCATTCATTCATTCATTCAGCAAGCTTTTATTAAGTGCCAACTATGTGTTAGACATTATGCTAGGTGCTGAGCATATAGTAAGAAAAAAATATTTTCATGATTTAGACATATAGTTTCACCATAAAAATACTGGCTTTGAAAAGTTGTGTTTTGTGGCTGGGCATAATATAAAATGACAGGAAATGGCATTGTGCCAACATTATTCAATTCTGGTCTTAGCTTATTGGTATTTCTGTTAACTAGTAACAGTGGAAGTACTGAGGGACCAAGTCATTGTGCTGTGCATCCACCTTCCTAACATCATTTGAACAAAATGCATTTTTTTGTCCACATGCCTCTTTATGACTACTAGCATTTGGATTTGAAAAAAAAAATTTTAAGCTCACATTAGGAAGGGTAAGATTAATTAGCTTTGACAAGCAATCTTTCTAACAACTTCTTGAGTAAAGTGTTACATTTGCATTAGTTTATCTTATACTTGTAACCTATCTAATTTACATGTTCATACAAATAAAGAGAAAAAATGTATAGGGAGAACTATCTATAAAATATTTGGTTAGGATTGTAATCCTTTCCTAAACTGTGACACAGAAAAAAAATATAGCAGCTAAGCTTAGAACAGTATTTGCTAAGTAATGACACTTTGTTTCGTTGTTAAGGTTCAAATAAGCAGTGCAACATAATACATAAATTATCATGATGCTAAAAACAAATGTAAATATTTGTATATTATATTGTATAATCAATGCAGTAAAAAAATAACAAACAAACAAACAAACAAACAAACAAAAAACCCTTGAATTCTGCTTTACTAAGCAGGTCTGAATTTAATTAAAAGAGCACCAAATAGAATCATCATGCTTAAACATTAGGAACAATCTCAATAAAATGTATCAAATCTTTTTTTGTGTTAAAACTCTCTTTCTTTCCCTTCTTTTTTCCTTCCCTTATCTCTTCTCTCTGTCTGTCTCTGTTTCTTTGTCTCTCTCTCCCCCTCTTTTTGTCACCTTCCCTCTTTTTGTCTGTCTCCTTTTTCTTTTTTCCTCCTCACTCCCTTTCTTATATTTTATCAATATATTATTGATTCTAGCACCTTCACTTACACTAATAGATTAAAGATATCCAAAGAATCATCTGTGTACTCTTATTATTTTCCCTACTGTTTTGGACATTTTACACATCTGGTTTGTTTCAATCTTCCATAATTCTTATTCATGAATGTATATGTTAATATTCTGATCTCCTAGGAAGTTAATTAAGACTTGGTTAATTTTTTAAAACTAAAGTGCAAAGATTTTCTTTTATGCAATTTTGGGAGCAACCATTTAAATAAAATTTTGTTCTTTTCTTTGTTGTAAATGAATCATGTAGGCTATTATGTTCTGTGAGGTGGGTTCCAAAAGGTCATTGAGGACATGCTGGTAGTAAGGGATGGTATAAACAGTCATCCAAGAGTCTAGTAAATCAATCATAATTAACACTCTGAGTTGTTTTTTGCATATAACGCCCCTGGAGAAAAAGGTCAGTTAGAAGGATCAGTGGACAATGTGCTGATATAGAAGCCAACAGGTTTCATCACTCCAGCTCCCTCCAAGGAATGCTCAGAGTTGAACTCATTAGCATTAAAATCAACATGGTTGGAAGGTCAGCATCAGAGAACAATGCCAAAAGGTCATTTGTGAAATGTGTTTGTAGGGACAAATTAAAGAGTTTGAATATGGAGTATATACAATATCTATTGGAATTCTCATTTCCATAAACCTCTTGAATTTGTTTACTAATAATTCATTTGAAAATATTTGTATGAATTCTATTTGATCAAATTCATACTTATTAATGGCCTACTAGGTACAATGAATTCTACTAGGGTGGGTATATAATAATAATCATAATTGTATATTAATAGCTACGTTATCTCATTTGATCCTCATGACAATTAATAAATTAATGGAAAATAAACTTATTCTGTCAAACATTGTCCTGAGTATTGGGATAAAACAGAAAAATAAAATAGTTTCTGTTCTCAAGATATTTATATTCTAATGACAGTGACAGTATATAAACAAAATTTCAGCTTTGAGTCAGATGGAAAGGTCTTGGGGTCCTTAATTACAGCAGTAAAAGAGATAACAATACCTGTTCTTAAATACAGTTTTCATTGATGAAATCAGCCCAGTTGCTGATATTGAATTATTTGACAGATCCAAGGACTTATTTTCAGTGTCTCCAATAAAAGTGTTAGTTATTATACCTACAGCAACAGCTGCCTGGCTTCATTTTGATAGAGTGACTTCTAAGGATAGTGACTGTAGCCATGAGGCTGGGATAAACACTTATTCTCAACTCTCTTAGTTCAGGATCCTGGGTTATCTTCATCTGGGTCCAAGGGGAAATGATGTCCAAGGTAGTGGTAATGATTTGATTTAGTTAGCATCTGCTGCCATCTTTTTTAGTCTAAGGATTTCAAGCTGCTTCAATTATTTTGTATTTTGTATGGATATTGGTGAGGGTGGCCCCTTCTTCATAGGAGCCATATTTCCAGAAGATGGCATTAAGGCTGGGCTAGAAATAGGACCCACAATGGTTAATTTAATTAGGTACTACAGCCATTTATCTCATTTTATAAATGAGGCTCAGAGTCCATCTTCATCACTGTAAAATATAGAACGATCTAAAGCATTAGTACAATTTTAACCTTTAATATTTTAAAATGGTATTAAAACTTTGGATAATCATATAATGTATTAGTGCATACTACTGTAGTAATGTCCATGGTGTCATGAAATTCTTTCTAAATCAGATCAGTCTTTGATTCTGTGGAAGATGATTTAATTGCCAATCTGCTAAAGTTAGGTCATTAGAATCATATATACTTTATATATATATATATACATATATTATATATATATATAATATAATTATATATACTTTACATGGGAATGTAAAGTATATAATGTGAGAAAACTTATAGCAGAGCTCTGGTGTATTTATATGCATAGATTTAGATGTCATGATTTTTAATAGTTGTCATTATTAAAACATCTCAGATATGTTTTTTTACTTAGTTTTTTGGTTCCTTCTTTTATTATTAATATTAACAAATTTTGTAGCATTTTCTATTTTCACAACCTAGTGAAACATTGAATGAATAATCAAACATTGGTTTGGAATAAACCATACAAATAAAACAATTCAAAATGCTTTTTGCCAAACAGTATGATAATAATAGTATTTTAATCATTCAAATAACTAAATATAAAACAACAACAACAACAACAATAATCAAAAACTAACTTAATGCTCTATAGACTTTTTAAGCATCTTCTATGTGCCAGCTACTATGCTAGGTGATAGGAAATAGTCCTGACCCTCAGAGAACTTGTATTCTATCAAGGAAGACAACATATCTATATCTATATCTATATCTATATACAAATAAGTATATGAAAATAAATACAATTTGGAATGAGGGAAGCAGGAACTTCTGAGAGACTCTGGAAGATCTTTATCAGTCATATTTCTTAATTTTCATGATATATAGAATAATACAATGTTATATTGCAAAATTCTTTCTCTGTTTTGAAATTTCTGTAATCCTGGAATCATTTTACTTCTCAGTATAGAAATATATTTACTTGAATTTATCATTTCCTTAATGGATAAGACTTTCAAGTCCACTGGAAATAAATTTTTTTTTTTACTTATTTCTACATAACAGTACCCACTTCTTTAATGGATGATAGGCATCTTTGTTTCCTACTATGTGGATGGGGTAACCTCCCTTTGATTGCTTACTTGATCCTCCTCACCCCCTGCCTTGTACCACTGCACTTTCTGGGAAGGAAAAGAGGATTAGGTTCATAGCTTAACTTGGTTCCTATAGACTTCAGCTTCTTGTTTCTTGTGTTTCATAACCCCATAGGGAGTCTTGTAACTGACGCGGGACCCTGGAATTATAATTTATTATCAGTAAACGTTTGATTTGTATAACTATTTTATATACCTATATATCTGGGGTCATGTAAAAAGGTTTTGGGGTCTCAGATGGAAAAAGTCTAAGAAGTCCTATTATAGAGACTTCCAAGTCTAAAACCCACCTTGGGTTTGACTTCTAGGTATTCTCAGGGCTTCCATGAGAGCCTGACTGGCTGTACCATCTCACTTCTGATTCTGGCTCCTTGGTCTTGTTGATATAAATTCCAAGGTTATATGGAGATCAACTCTGGCACTTAAAAATGAGGAGAACAAATAACACAGAACAGGAACAAATACCTCTAAGCCCAATACGCAGAACTAGAGTGAAAGTGGGAGCAGGAAAGGAAGACCTTTCATTTTTAACACTTCTATTCATGACATCCTGTGTATCCTTTCATGGCATTGTTGTGAGTAAACTGGGATTTCACCCTCTGGTTTAGCAGAGAAGACTTACAAAAAAGAAATCAGCAGAAAATAAGAATGGCTCAGTTTTGCCAGATTTAAAGACACAGGAAATCAAAGGAATTTATCCCCACCCACATGGTAGGGGATAAATAAGCATTCAAGATAGGAAATCTGGAAAAGTTGCATACATTCCTCAAGGGGTCCTCCATGTTAGGTAAACTGGAGTATGCAAAAAATATGACAGGGATACACACACACACACACACACACACACACACACACAACCTTAAGAACTTGATAAAGATGCTCTAATCTTACAGCTTATCTCAACTTTTTCTGACAATGCTTTTTGAAAATGACCTTAAATGAAACTTTCATCATGAAAAATACCTTTTCCAATCTATAGTACTCAAGTTTTGTACCATCTTGCTTATGAGAAGTGATTTTTCTTCACAGCAATGATTAACAACTATTTCTTTTAAACTGGCTTCACTATTCTTTCAACTTCAAAAAACCTATGAGTTGCTTCAGAGAAATAAATAGCAACCCTGAAGTTTTCAGCTCCCTCTGAATATCTTTGCTTATTTTTTGAGGATTGATCAGGTGATTTTTATCAATAGTTTGTCTTTAGCATTAATTTTGTTTTTAACTGTATACATATGTGTATACACACACACACACACACACACTTTGTGGTTTATTTCATTGTAAACTTGAATGATTTTTAAAATGCTCCTTGCTTTTACCAGTTACTTCTGCAATATATCTGTTATTGAAGTGTATTCTTTAAAATTACAACTTTGATATGTTTCCTTGGTGTAATAGTCCTTTTTTTAAAAAAACCAGAGAATTAAAAGCACAATTAAAAGCAATGAAAAACATGCATATTCTCTGATAGACTGAGCACTGAGTACCAAGAATTAACTAAAGGTGGAGAAATCAGTTCAATCTAATGCCATCTTGTCAAGATTATATATTCAAGAGTCAATCTAGTCTCAAACCAAGGGCCATTAACAGGACAAAATGACACTATTTCAAAATTATTTTTTTGTTCCAAGTAACACAATAAAACCATAAGTGTTAAAGGTAGAATTTGAATCCAGGTTATATGATGCTCAAGCCACTGTTCTTTCCCCAGTACAATGTTGCCTCCTTTTATGTATTTCCTATGTATACTTGTCATATTTAAATCCAAATAACATTTATGTGATCATTTAATATCAACCACACTGAACTAGAATCATGTCTTAATTCTCTTTGTATCTCCTTTGCACTTGATATAATGCCTTGTATTCTGTAAGCATTTTCTAAATGTTTGTTTTTTCTAAGGCACTGATTAAATTTCATTTTCCTAGGCATCCATCATGCCCAGGTATACTGCTTGAATTTTCCAGTATGAAACTTGTGAACTCATTTAAGTTACTATGAGAGGGGATAGGTATAGGAGACAGGCTGCTAGATTTAGAATAATAATAATAAAAAAACACAAACGTGTTAAAAATTCATTGCTCATGTTAATTCTGTGTAACTGGGCAAGTAATAACCTCTATTTACTTCAGGCAGCTTCTTGGGATTTAAGGGGTAGGTTGCTAAGTTTCTTAAGTCAGTAGTTTAATTTTTGTCTGCCATATACCCAACACAGAATATGGAACGTAGTAGACTTGTTGAATTGAATTGGCTCTGAAGTTATGCATGGTTTGTATGTAATCTGCTTTGGTGGTGGGGAGACTTCCCCACATTGTTGAAATCATAGATTCATCTTTTCTTTTAGTGTCAATGTGCTACAACAATCCAGGGACATCTTTAGATGAAGTTCTGCCTTATTCGGAAGTTGCTAGCTTTCCTTTGCTTTTCCTCAATACCCTTCCAGAATTCTGTCTCTGAATATTTTCCCTTTCAGCTGTAGGGCTTGGCTTTAATGATTTGGCATTAAAGCACTTATTTTTAATCACACTTTTTTTCCATCTGCAATTTCCTAAAGCAAGGCTACTCAAATAATTTCTCCAAAATATGATAATTTCAGGCTTTGGAGAGAAAATAATAGGCAAAGATTTAATTTGAAAGCAATGCGATGGATTTGGGTGTGTGATCTGTAGTACCAATCTCCTTATAATCTAGTTGCCCCTTTTAGAAAATCTAAATTACATTGGTAAAAAAAATTGTCTATGTTAAAAAAAAAAGAAGGGGGATGGGAGAGAAATCTGTACCATTTAATTATAAAAAAACCCTCAAAATATGTTTTCCCGATTTTGACCAGTTTTAGTGAAAAAGGATGTTGCTATTTATGCTAGATAAAAATTCTCAGAATAATTTCACAGGGTTGCAGATGAGGAGAACTTGGCTCAAATTAGCACGGATGGAATCTCTCTTCACTTTTCTACTCTCTGAGACACAAAGGCACTATTCAAAGATCCTCCACTGGTCCCTGATTCCATTTTTATTTGAACCCATGAAACCTCATGAACCCGAAGGCAATTCAGTAAAGCTGAACCAAACTTCCCACTAGAGTTTTCAATGTTGGTCTGCCATATGGTTGTGGATCAAACTGGAACTCATAAAGAAAGCCAATGGACATGAAACCATATGAGCCGAAACCACTGAACTGTTCAATGAAACCCACATGAATGAGAAACCTCTGCTTTTTGCAAAATGCTAGAAACATGCTCTGTGATACTTATATGGAGGAAGTTATAGGAATACTATAGAAAAGATGTGGTAAAGTTTTAATTTTATTTTTATAACTGCTTGTTTCAGATGAACCCATTACTCAGTTTCTCATTTCTGCCTTTTCTCTTTGAAGTACATTAGTAACCATGGAGACAATGATACCATTGGACTTTGGGTGCTTAATAATGTCCATGGATGCCTTACAAAGGTTGACAATAAAATGTTTTGTAGTTTATGCCATGATTTGGGTAAATTTATATGCTTATGTGATTTCTATCTTGGCTAGATGTAGGGTACTATCTGTGTATATGCAATAAATATGGGGGAAGGCCAAACTACATCTAACATATTAACTTCTATGTTTACATCTGGATAATTTAGACAAAGCTTTTTTCCTCCACTGTAAATCAGTAAATAAAGCATGTTATAGCTGTGTGAAGAACACTAAAATATTTAATAGGCTGGCAGTGTTTCTGTAATAAACTGGTACTCTGTTCTTTAGCAATTGTACTTGAGGTTTTCCTTGGTGCTGACAAGACCTATATATGCATATATTTCTTGAGAGTAAATTATTTTTACTCACTGAAAACAAGAAAGAAAAATATTCATGATAATCATGAGACATTTAATGTATTCATTTATTAGATTTTAGATCCTTTTTATTGTTTCCCTCATGTTATATCTCAATAGTCTGTTTCATATGATATAATCACAAATATACTATAGGATCTGCTATTGGTAGACTATTTTTACAGTATAAATTGAGTATACTAAACCATCAGTGTTATGGGGAAATTTGGCTTCTCTAATCTATACTTTATCATCTGCAACTTTGAACTTCTAATAGGAGCTTAACAGTAGGTCTGTAGACTTAATTATTATCTGTTCATTTCAACAACTCTTACTACTAGGCTTTCAAATATATTTTATAATCATATGGATTTGGAGGAAAGAAACCATGTCACAAAAAATCATAACAGAATGGTGTTAAAACATTGGGTTATTATTTTACTTTAATTACTACTTGATCAATTGCTGCTTGATCCCTAGTGCCTCACATATTGTACGAGGCTTTAAGTCCTAGGCACCTAATAAATATTTATTGCAGAGGAGTGAATCCTCCACCTTCTCATCACTAACATAAATAGAAATGTTACTGAGTCTTTTTTTCTCTTTAGTTTCTTGAGACTTTACTGGGAAAATTTTTTGTTTCATAAAAAGACAGAAGTCTTTTTAGCTCCCAGATGTTATCTTGGTTTCATCTTCAATTCCTGATTCTCTCTTATGGCATAAATCCAATAAATTCTAAATATTGTCATTTTTTAATCTTCACATCTATGTATATTTTCATTACTCATGAGTCACACATATATTTACTATTCACATCACCCTAGTTCAGGTCTTCATCACCTTTTGCCTGGACTATTGAAACTCAAATTGTTCTTTACTCTTCAAGTTTCTCTTCATTTGAATCTATCCTCCACTTAGTTCTCAAAGTAGTAGAGGTGTGGGTCTGCTCAATAATCTAAAGTCCTTTGTTGGCATTTAAAACTCTTCACAATTCTTCACACCCTTCCATCCCACTCTTCTTTTGCTTCCCTCCCCTCCATTAACTCTACAATCCAGATATATTGGAAATTCTTTCCAAATGGGACACAACTCTCCATCATCTTTGTTATTTTCTTTGTATTGTCTGCTCCCCATTTCTGGAACATTATTTTTTTTCATCTATGTCTTAGAATTATTGACTTCTTTCTGGGATCAGCCAAATTCTGCAGATGATTTTTTTTTAGTTCCTTTGTTGTTAATGCCTTCATCTTTAAGGTTACTATCTACCTTCCATATGCTCTATATTTGTGTACATATATATATACATATGTATATATATATATATATATATATATATATATATATATATATATATGTTGTTTTCTGTATTATGTAAATTCCTTGAAGAGAGTAACTCTTTTGGCTTTCTTTAGAGCCACAAGTACTTAGTGCAATGCATGATACATAGTAAAGTACATAATAAGTATTTCCTTGATCAATTAGGATGAAGATGCTAAGAAGATGTAGTTTGCCAAAGAGGTATCCCAAGCATCATATTTGGTATCTTTCCAACTCAAGGAACCAGAAATAGCTTTCAGTGGAGTGCTCATTGCTGGAGTAGAATATAAACACCCCAATTTAAAAAAAGAACATAAACACCCATCCCATGTGTACAAAATAAAGAAATACATTCTTTAAACCACGACAAGGGAAGAAGTAGTGATTATGTGAACCCAGGTTCTTTGACTCCAAAGTCTATAACCTTTCTATAGTACCACACTGTCTAATTGTGTATTATAGTGTAAAGAACAACCTTTTTAATTACATGATTTCTTTTGAATGGTGATGGATCTTACCAAGGAGGCTCTGCTTGATGTTCTAAAGCTTGATGCAATTAGCATTATATCATCCTCCAATGGAAGCATCTAGAGGAGTTCATGATTGATAGGAAATAATTCTTGACTTGGATCATGAACTGCATCTCTGACATGATAGTGACAATCATATTTAGCAAGTGCACAGCACAATCTTCTATGACAGACACAATATTAATGATCAGAGAGGATCACTGGACAAGGTTATCTCTGGTGTTCTAATTATTCAAAACATTTGGCATATGTATAGGTGACACTTTGTTGGAGGAAAATCTTTAAAGTGATATTTTCCTCTAATAAATCAAACTTTTTTATAGTCCCAAATCAGAATACATAGAAGGATTTCTACAACTTCTATACATTTCTTTCAATTTTATGATTCAAGATAAAATCTCTTATGAATCTATGATTATAAATGCCTACATTTCTAGGCAGCCAAGTGGATGATAGAGCTGGACTAGGGGGTCAGGAAGTCAGGAGTTCAATTTTTTCTTCATACAGTAGCTATCTAATTCTGGATAAGTCTCTAAATTGCTGTGGCCTTTAATTTCCTCATCTATAAACTGGAGATAATAATAATGATACCTACCTCATAGGATTGTTATGAAATATTAGATGTATAAAGATATAATGTGTGTGAAGTGCTTTGCAACCCTTAAAGCATAAAATGACAATAATTTTATTGTTATTATTTTCTCCTTTCTAATGCCCTCATGAGGGATGATCTGGATGTGTGTGAAGATTTTTCCCAGAAAAAAGTTTATGAAAATGAGAAAGGAGTCATACAAATTGGTGGCTAATCACATTCTCTTGGCCTCCTTTTTTACTTGTGAAGTTGACTTTATAACACAAGTGAAATGCTATATATAGCCTTATTAAAATTCACTATATTATATTTGTCCCATTGAATGCCCAATAAATAATTCTCATTATTTTATCTTGGCTGGACAGCTCTAAACTTCTCCTACTGTCTAAACCTTCTTTAAATTATTTTCTCCAGGATACATATCCTGAATTCCTTTGAAGAGCCTCAGATTTCCATTCTGGTGACTCTTTCCTGGGCATACTTCAAGTTGTCAGAGTCTTGCCTAAAGAGTGATTCCCATAATAGAACACAATACTTTAGAAGTGGCTGACCAATGTGGAATAGGGCAACAATATTACTTCCCTTATTTTGGATGTTCACTCACTTATTCTGAAACTTGATCCTCTCCTATACAGAATGGGTGTTACAATAGTTATGCTTCCTCTACCACAAGTTGTTATGAAGAAAGATCTTTGTAAAACTTCAAATGAGGTATTACTAATAATAGTCTTGAAGTAAAAATCAAGTCCAACTCCAACACTTACTAGTTTTGTGACATTGGTTATCTCTCTGAGGCTTGTTTTTCTCTTGTATAAACTGTAAAGAAAAAGCTTCACCCCACCTATATCACAGATTTGTGAGGAAAAAAACAAACTCTTGATAAATCTAAGTGTTTTATAAATATGAGTGATAATTCTTGGTATAGATTGGAAGATTAGGAGCTGGAAAAATGAAGGAGAGTCAGATAACTTTTTGCTTACTTAGAAATTTAAAAAAATCTGTGATTTACTGAATATGATTATGTTACATAGGACAGGTATTTATTTTGCCCACATACAGAAAAACTTCCCAAAATTCAAAAGAACTGAGATGAAGCAATATTGTGAAACTAATGTGATTATTTTGAGTATATGATGCTTTTGTTTTTCTCTGCCTGCACAGAATCAACATTACCCCACCATTACAAAGCCAATAAAATGCCCCTTACTAAACTATAAAGTCTTTTCTTTCCCTGTTTTGTAATGCTGAAAAATGTGAGTTGATTCTCTGAAAGCAGGATAAGAGAATAAGCATTTATATAATATCTACCCCATACCAGGCACTCTTCTAAGTATTTTACAGATATAATTTTATAACTTGCATAAGGTGCATTAGTATACTCATTTTATGGTTTAGAAAACTGAGACTAAGTGACATACTCATGGTTACACTACTAAGTGTAATAGGTCACATTTGAACTCAGAGCTTCTTGATTCCAATTTCAGAGTTCTACTTTAGTCACCATGCCACCTATCTGTCTCATCTACCTTCATCTTCCAAGTACAGGATATTTACACAGCACAGTTTCTTATTAAATGTTTATTGAATTTGAGTTGTCCAAGATATAAGGCAAGGGGGAGGGTAAGCAGAGGGAGGTAGATTTAGACCTCACAGTGCTTAGTGTCCCTTACATCTCTAAAGATTTTGAACTTTTGACATTACACAGAACAGCTAGGCTATTTTGATATTATAACCAAATTATTTCTTTTGTCGGCTTTAGTCTCTGTTCTTAACTCTCTCTCTCTCTCTCTCTCTCTCTCTCTCTCTCTGTCTCTCTCTCTCTCTCTCTCCTCTCTCTCTCTCTCTCTCTCTCTTTCTCATGTGTTTCTGTATCTGTCTCCATTTTATCTGTCTTTGTATCTGTTTCCATCTCCATCTATTTGTCTGTCTCTTTCTCTATTTCTCTCTCTCTACATCTCTGTCTGTCTCTTTCTCTCTCTCATTGCCTCAGTTTTCTAAGTTGCTTTGGCAGCAGATATTTGGCTTGACTTAGTGACCATTCAGTGGTTAGTACTGTGAAACTTTTTTATATCATAATCTGCTTTATTGAGAAGTTTATTTCCATGACATTTTAACTCTGTCTCTTTCCCTCTCCTTCTGCCTCTTTTTTCTCTCCTTTTCCCTCCCTCTCCTTTTCCCACTCCTCTCACCCCCAGCCCCAATTGCCTCAATTTTCTAAGTTGCTTTGGCAGCAGGTACCTGGCTTGACTTATTGACTGGTAAACAGTTAGTCTCTGAAACACTTCTTCATATTATGATGTGCTTTATAGAGATTTTCATGACATTTAGCCTATCAATAATCTTTAAAAACTTATTAAGACCCTGTTATATATCAAGCGCATGCTAGAAACCGAGAAAACCAATTCAATGTTGAGACAGTCCCACTTTTAGGGATCTTACTGTTTAGATTTTGCTTTAGTATTCTTAATTCTGCTCCTGGCATAAAGTAGGTGCTTAATAAATGTTAGTTCATTAATTAATTATTGACTACTTATTAGTCAATAGTTATTATTAGTTAACTATTACTTTGTCAATAACTATATTAATAATATAATTATTAACTAATATTGACAGATGTGGTATGTTCAGTAATAAGTATATATATATATATATATGACATATACAGAATAAAAGTTTAATGTTTTGGGATTGACTAACAGCTGGGGAATTTAAGAAAGAGTTCTTGAAAGGGGTGCCACTTGAGATAAGTTGTTAAAAGAGCTCCAGTATTCAAGAGGCAAAGATGAGGAGAGGGAATATTACCAAGCATGGGGAGGATGGTCAAACTGTGCAAAAGTACCACTATAAAGGATAGAATGCCACACATAGAGAATGGCAAAAAAGAGTTCAGCTGGAGAATAGAATGCCATGAGGGAGAATAATATGTAATTAGACTAGAAACAGAGTCTGGAGACAAACTGAAAGACTAGACACAATGATGATTATTGAGCAAGGAAATGACATGGCCATGCCTCTATTTTGGGAATGTTACTTTGACCTCTATGTGGAGGATGGATTGGAGAAGCATTTATCAAGCACCTATTCAAGTACTAAGCACTTTGCAAACCTTATCTCATTTGATCCTCATAACCTTGAGAGGTAGATTCTATTATTATTTCCCCTTTTACAGATGAAGAAATTGAAACAAATAGTAAATTGACATAGTCCAGGGTCACATAGTAAGTATCTGAACTTGGATTTGAACTCAGGTCTTTCTGCCTTCAAACCCAGTATTCTATCCATTGAATTACCTAGTTGTCCCCAGGCAGGTATGTGTCAGGAAAACATGAGGAGGATAGAATAGTCAGAAGAAGAGGTTGATCAACAGCGTCTAGTGTTTTAGAGAGGATGGATCAAAAGAAAAGGATGGGAAATTTTAAAAGACTGAGCAATAAGGATATTGTTAGGGATGTGGTTTCAGTTGAGTGGTAGAGAAGGAAGTCAAATAGCAAGTGACTGAGAAGAGGCTGAGACATAAAATTAGGAAAATTACTGCAAACAGTTTGTTTTCCTTTTAAGTTTGGCTGTGGAAGGAAGGAGAAATATAGGATGTTCATTTGAGAAAGTAGTAATATCAAGTGAAGATTGTTTTTCTTTTTTGATTTAGAGGTAGGGAAGCAACCAATGGAAAAAGAGCAATTGAAAATTAGGGAGATGATTGAACAGGCAAACTCATAGAAAAATAAAAAGATTAAAAACAAGGGCAAGGGTAAATAGGTGGCCATGATCAGTAGTGTCTGTGGAGTCAGTGGACCTGATTCAAATATACTTAATGTCAGTACGACCTTGGATCATTTAAACCCCCAAGGCCTATGTTCTAATTTATAAAATTTGGGGACTGGCCTAGATGGTGCCTGAAATTCCTCTTAATTCAAAGGCTATGATTATATGTTTTGAGAAAATATAAAATAGGAAGAGAATTGTGGGTGATGTTGAGGTGATTTATAGGGCAAAGAGAGGAATATCCCAAAGAATGGTCTCCATTTTTTTTCCATGAAAGATAACCAAGTGAGATCCTCTACTGTAAAGCAGACAGGCTGCATGAGAAGAATACTGATTCTTAGAGGTAACTTGCAAATAATTTTAAGGTAGAAACTGACCATCTTTGGTATTGATGTTATGCTTTTCTGTTTGTTTTCAGCATATGATCCTAATGATATGCTAAATGTTTACATATATAAGAAGGATTAAAAAAAAAACAAAACTATAAAATACACTTCCAGATGATGTCCAACGAGTCTTTCAATCCTTTCTGGTGGTACAATGGCAGCTCATCAAGAGCTTCTGTATGAAGAGTTAACATTCAGTAGTAGGGCAGCCTTACTTTACTACCATTAAATTCATAAGCCTGAATTGTCATTGGAGTTTTATAGTTAGAGGCAAGAATGAAAGAATCATGGACTGCCCTTAGGGATACTACATGGAACAAAGACATCAACTTACCCAAATTACCTAGATAAATCATTTTGGAAAGAATGGGGAAACTTCCTGATTTTTAAGTTTGCTGAGAAGAAGGGAGGTGGGTATCAAATCTCAACTGGTTACTAAATCTACATTCATTTCTTTAGGGAGCCAGAGAAGAGTTAGCTGTTCTCCATTTTCATCTAAAATCAAAGTGCCATGTAGTCAAATGCCATGTTGTAATTATAGGTTTACATGAGCCATGGTAACATTTTGTCTTGAAAGATCCAGAACTTCTCATTTTATGCTCATTTTTTTTTCTTTTTTTGGAATTTTGGCTTAACACATGAGTTAGAGAGTTGGGCGGATGTGTAACACATATGAAATCCTACTCAGACTTCAGTTGAGTAACTTTTCTAATTGTAAATCAAGTTATGGTTTGTGTTCAGGGCAGAAGTACCTTTTCCAATTCTTTTATTTGGGATTGTTTTAGTCATAATATTTGTCAGCTAATTAAAAAGTTAGTTTTTTTTATTTAGCAAAATGCAAATTGGTATAAGGACTGTTAAATTCCTTCCAACACAATAATTAAAAAAGTTTGAAACCAACAACAGAATTAATAGCTTTCTCTAATAATAGATATCATGCCATATATTTGTTATTCTGCTGGCACCCGCCTTTATAAACTCAATGTTCAACTCGGGGATCACACTGAGTATATTTCACAAATCAGGCATAGCACAACTCAGAATCTGGGCAAAGATACATTTTCTGTGTGACAAGCCCAATGCATGAATAACCAATTTAAAGGCAATTTAAATACGATTATGGGGGTGAAGCATAATTAATTTTAAAATCATATTTAAGTGTGTTTTTTTTAAGTTGTGATCTCCTGCCTCATTTAACGTAAAGAGGGCATCAGTAAATCATTAGCTTTGCATGTAGGAGACACTTTCTCCTCAAGTATTTAGCATTTTTATTTCCTTTCTCTTTGCTAAACCAGAAGATTTTCCACTGTTGCCATGATTGCCTCATAAACTGTTTAAAAGCCCCTGTTGACAAAAGAATCCTGCAGAAATGTGGAGGGGCTGATTCACTCCCATTCAGTGGCTTTGTCAGATTTCTGAAGTTTAAAACACAATGCTGTGTATTAGTGACAAATCCTGAATGCTTTTCTCCCTCTTTACTCTTTCTTCATCTTACTTTCCATTAAATCGTTTCCTCCCCCCGCCTTTTTTCCTTCTCCTTTCTTTTTCTTCCTTTCTCCTGGTCTTTATTTCTTTTTTCTTTTTTTCACTCTTTCTTTTTCTTTCTTCCCTGTCCTTTCTTTCCTTTTTTCTTTATCTTTCTTTTTTCTTTTTTCTCTTTCTTTAATTTTTTCATTTTCCTTCCTTCCTTTCTCCCTTCCTTCCTCCCTCCCTCACTTCCTTCCTTCCTTTCTTCCTTCTTTCCTTCCATTCTTCCTTCCTCCCTTCCTCCCTCCCTTCCTCCCTCCCTCCTTCTCTCCTTCCTGTCTTCTTCCCTTTTTTCCTTCCTTCCTTCCTTCTCTTCCTTCCTTAATTTCTTTTTTTCTTTCTTTCTTTCCTTCCTTCTTTCTTTCTTTCTTTCTTTCTTTCTTTCTTTCTTTCTTTCTTTCTTTCTTTCTTTCTTTCTTTCTTTCTTTCTTTCTTTCTCTTTCTTTCTTTCTTTCTTTCTTTCTTTCTTTCTTTCTTTCTTTCTTTCTTTCTTTCTTTCTTCTTTCTTTTTCTTCTACCTTTCTTCTGACTTGTCTCCTGATGCCTAGACTATTTTAATAGCCTACCGATTGGTTTTCTTGCCATAAATCACTAGTGATTCCAGTCCATCCTCCACTCAGCAAATTTTCAGTTACCTTTAAGAGAAAATATAAAATCTTCTGTTTGATGTTCAAAGCCTTTCCTAATGTGCCACCTCTCCACACCTTCTATACACACACTTGTATATGTATATCTATATAATTATGTGTATGTACAGATGTATGAATGTATCTCTCTCACCTATTTCTCATATCTTGCATTCCTCTGTCACCTCACATATACTCTGAGATTCAGTGACACTGACCATCTAGTTGTTTCATCTCCATCTCCTAATTTCATGCATTTTTATTGGCTGTTTAACAAACATTAAGGTGGAATAGTTTCCTCCTCTCTCTACTTCTAGTCTCTATCACTTCCTTCAAGTATCATTTCAAATTCCACTTTCTATAAGAAGTCTTTCCCAATCCCCCTTAGAACCTTGACTTTTCAGTGTTTCAGGAAACTGTCAAAGATGAACTGCATCATTGAAAGGAGATTCTAACACCTCTTCTGTTGAAATTATAAACCCAGACCATAAATAATGCAGTAATAATACCATAACTAATTAATAATATGTAATAATAATATTTTATTAGTCTGTTGCTCTTCATATGTACAAATATTAACCCAGCCTGAATAATTTATAGCCTTGAGTATTTTTTTCTAGTAATATGGATAAATTTTGGTTGATCTATCCAACTACCCACTCTTACTTGAGTCAATTCTATCTCACATGTCTTTCCATGGCAACTGGCAAGGATCATAGAATCACACATGAAGAGCTAGGAAGAACTACGGAAACCAGCTATTGCAACTTCACTTCCCCTTCATATTTTACTGATGAAGAAAATCTAAGTGGTGAAGTGATCTGGTTAAGATCCCACAGATTAAATGGGACAGAGATTTGATTAAAAACCTCAGATCCTCAGAGATTTGAATTTATCTTTCTTTTCACTATAGCATAGAAGATCAAGTTAATGAAGGGGGGGAAAGAGGAGTGGATGGATATTCCCAGATGAGTCAATTATTTTTACTTTATTCTCCTGGTCCTAGGTTATTGTCTAGAAGGGTTAGTGAACTGGTGAGTAGAGTGGTGGATTTAAGGGTTAGGAAATCTATATTCCTTTTTCTACTTTATAACTTACTATTTGGATGACTGTAGCAAAATCATGATATCTCTCTAACTTAGTTTCATCTTCAGTTGGTTATATGGTTATAACTATAACATGTAATACTGACTAAACATTAAAGAAAAATTATCACTTTGAAAATCTTAAAGAAAAATATAAAATTGAGTAATTTTTAATTACACTTATTCACTGGAGATTATGATCATCTCTTGGCAAGTTGGACATTTTTTTCTGTTGGGGAAGGACATTGACATCAGAAGTCAGAAACTTGGGTTCTAATCTGAGTTGTAGTATAACTTGACTCCATCAGCAACTCCTCCTCCTTCCCACAGCCCCATACCCCACTTTGGGTGATGAAGAGGAAAGGTAAAAAGTAAGATTCTAATGTTCTTTAAGGTAAAAGACTAAGAAGGAACAGAAATGGGAGCTCGAAGTAGAATTTCTCTTGGGGAAAAAAATGAGTTCATCAGCAGTGACTACATTTTTTGAGCTTGGAAAAGGGCAATAGATCCAAGTAAGTGCTCAGGAGACATGCTTTATTATGAGAAGGCATCATTTGTAACATCACAGCTTTGTAATTAGAGGAGCTTTCTGAGCTTGATAAATCACACTTATATTATTGATATAGACTAAAAATATATAAGGACACTTGCAGACAGGAAGACTGAATTCTACTGTATTCCACAGACACAAACTTAATGTGTGCATTTCATAAGGAATGTGACCAGGAAGTCTTTAGGTTGTCTGGCCAAAAAGATTTTGCCATCATTGTGAGGACAGATCTTTTTGTATAACTGTTTAAGCTAGCAACAAGAATGTACAGAATACTGCATGATTCAGATATTATTATCTTCTTTCTCCTTTAGCTACTCCTTTTTCTTCTTTTCTTCCTGAGGAAATCCTTTAGCATAGATCAACTGATTTTGGGAAGGAACTACAGAAGTAAATTATCTAGTCCAACTCATGCCCAAATAGGAATCTCCCCTATAAAATCCCCAACAGTCACCCAGTCTCCATTTGAAGACTTAGGTAGATGAAGATTTACTTCTTTCTGAGATAGTTGATTTCATTTTTGAATAGCTGCATACATTAGTAATATTTTCATTATATTAACAAGTAAATTCCAAGAAAAGGGAAATCAAAAGGATTGCTGCAAGAAACAATAAGTTACCTCAGTCATAAACATTCTTGTCTTTCCTATAGTCCAGTGGTTTTCAAACTTTTTGTTTTCAGAACTCCTTTACACTCTTAAAAATTATCTAGTACCTCAAAAAACTTTTGTTTAAATGGGTTATATCTATCATTATTTACTGTATCAGAAATTAAAACTGATAATTTAAAAATATCAATTCATTAAAATAAGAGGAGATATGCTTTATTATGAAACCAATTTAAAAATAAATAACATTCTTACAAAAAACTGTATTTTCTAAAACAAAAAATATTATGAAAAATAGTACTATTGTTAATCTTGTAGAAAATATTTTAACAGTTTGGTTTAATAGAAGCAGTTAGATTTCTATATCTATTTCTACATACAGTACTTTATTATATTGTTTATGAAGATATATGTGAAGAAAATTTGGCCTTGAAAGTTATATAACTGGAAAAGGGAAGAGCATTGTGATAGGCAAATTATATCTCAGTATTATTATAAAAGGTTTTGACCTTGTGATCCCTTTGAAAGGATCTTGGAGACCCTCGAAGTCCTTAGACCACACTTTTCTATAGCTTATCCTTTTCATTAAGAAAAGAAAGTACATAAATGCTATTACCTCTTTAGCTGGGTAAGCATAGACTTAGTTGCCTTTCATTGTCTTCCATTCCATGTTAAGGAGTCATATTGTAACAAGTTGATTATGGAAGGTATTCTATAAAAGACAACATGTTCAGCTTTTTGCCAAAATATGAAGAATGCTGATTGTGTTTTCTGCTTTTTAAAAATACATCAAAAGATAAATTTGATAGATAACTAGGATAGAGATTTGACAGATAGATAATAGAACATTTATTAAGTATCTGTTATGTGACAGGAAGTGTGCTAAGTACCAGGAATACAAAAACAACCAAATAATATAGCTCTTGGCCAGAAGATGAGAAATATTTTGGAACATATGTAGGAAGTGTGAAAGTTGGCATAGAACACATATTCATACAATCAGTCTCTACTTGGGAGAATCAGTTTTCCAGCATCATCCTAGGAGCTTTTAGGTTAACATTAGAATAGAATAAGTGGGAAGGACTTTGCTGTCTGTATCAAAGCCTGAAGTGGTTATTTATCACTTGGAGCTCAACCTGACAAACACATTAGCATTTCCATTTGCTAATCTTCATATGGTTTGGGCCTTTGGGCCCTGATTACCTTTAAGACAAATGCTTTTCTTAACTTCACATGTCCACAAATGCAAGGTCTAGTTCAAATGCAAGCTGTTATATTCCACAACTCCATGACAAGAATAATAAGCTGGAATCATCTTCCTTTAGTTACATGTTGAATTTTCACTGAGGCAGTACTTTACTTTCTGTAATTTGTATCTCTCTGTAGAGGTAATAATTTCTTATGCTGTTCCACTGACAAATCATTATTTAGTGTATTTTTGAGGGGGTTTGCATGTTTGTTTGGTGTCCTCATCTCTTCTTCCAAAACTTTCCCCTCATTTTCATGTTGTACTCTTATTTTTAGTGTGGCCTATCAAATATAGCCAGTGAACAGCCCTAATTTCAAAATGAATGAATGTCTTTGAGGATAGATTGTGTATTTACTTCTAAACAAGTCCTGATGATCCAAATTTACTAGGCAACCAGTATCCATGAGATAGGAACCCTTCTGTATAGCTTTGATGCCTAGTGCCAAATCCAGTCATAGTTAAATGGAAGTGATATGCTTTATTTTAAGCAGACTAAATAAACAAAATATAGAAGACCAAGTAAGAAGTAATTAAAAAAATGATTTGAAGAACATCAGAGGAAATGTCCTAAATGAATAGGAACTACATGCATTATATATTTCATTGTGATTTTGTGATGTCTTATCAATGCTAAGACAATGAAATGAGGTGTATTCTAGGTATTACAGTGTAGGGGCTGATAATTTATAGCTACAAACGGGTCCAGATGTATTAACATGAATCATAATTGCAAGGGTGGGACCATTAAGGTGAACAGACTTTGCTTTTAAGATTGGGATTATTTGTTCTTTGGTACACCTAAGGCTCTCTTTCTCTTTCAAGTTTTAAACATTTCCCTAAATTTTCCTAATTAGGGCTGAACCAATTTCAGAGTATAAAAACCTAGGGAAGAAAAACAAAATATCAAAAAAGCTAACCTGTTATAATCATATAATTTTTTCCACCTCTTAATTTCAATTTGCTATTTTTACCACCTCCTGGTTTGCCAAACAGACCTCTGTTTGGGAGCACAGGGCTCTTTATGACTTAGCCATTGTATATGCCATTCTAGCCAATGAAACCTTTGTCCTATCTCCTGGTTAATTATTGGCTAGCCTGGAGTCCTGTTGAGTCAGGTTACAGTGAGGAATACCCATTGCCCAGGAAAACCCTCTTTTCCTCCCTCAAAAGGGGCCACTGACTGAAAATCCCTTCAGAGGCTGCTACAAAAGCCTTTCCGCTATTCTTCTTCAGAAGAATATATATTTTACCCTTCTGAGATGAAAAGGCGAAGGGGCTCAGGCTAAGAAAAGTTGACCAGGAGGCTAGTGACAGCGGTCACTTGAGATCTGCTCAGAGATGCTCTCAAGCATAAATATTTAATCTCCTTCATTCCCCCCTAGTGTGAATAATTTTTTTCCCCTTCAAGTATCAAAACAAAGTTATTGAAATGCATATCACCCTGATATTTGATCCATGGCCTTTAGGGGTCAAATATTCACTGACCAGGCTCTTAGAGCCTGCAGAGCTTTCAGGTGGTCACTTTGCACACACCAGCTCATCAATCAAGCAATAATTGGCAGGACAAATGGGAAAAGAAGCCAGGGCTGCCTGCTTGAAAGGCCTGGACAGCTGGCCCACTTCAAGAGTTTTCTTTCGAAGTTTCAGCTTTTTGTCCTCCATGCTTAGAGGGAATTTACAGTGCTTATTCCATTTCCCCAACTGTTTCCTTGTATAGAAAGAAAAAAAAAAGAAAGGCTTGAGTAAATTTGGGAGACCAAATAATAAGAAGCAAAGTAGGTACCCATCCATTGTGGAAAAGCTGAACAAACTGTGATATATAAATACAGTAGATATTTTGACACAGTAGGAAGTGATGAATATGAATAATTCAGAGAAACATAGGAAGATATATGTGAAGTGATAGAATGAAAGATGCAGAACCATTATACACAATTTCTATGGGTAGGTAAATTAAAAAAAAAAAAGAAGAAAAAGAAGCAAATGCAAAATAATTATAATGGTCTACCTTAGCTCTGAAAAAGGGATAAGGAAATATATTATTTTCCTTTCCTTTCCTCCCTCCCCATTGTTTCCTCTCCTGTCTTCTCCTTTCCTCTCCTGTCTTCTTCTCTCCTCCACTCCTTTCCCTTGGTTTACCTTTCCTTCCTCATCCAACTCTGCTCTGTCCTGCCCTGCTCTACCCTTTCCTTTCCTATCCTGTCCTGTCCTCTCCTTTTTTATGTTCTTCTCTCCCTTATTTCTCAGATTTTTTTTGACTCTTAGTCTATCTTTTTATCTACAATGCAATGCTGAAAATGACTGTAAAAACAAAACAAAACAAAAAACTAATGACACCAATGAAACAAAAACAAACATATCTTAAAGTACATTTAAAAACAAAAGGGAAAAAGCCTATATAGTCTAGTGTATATTTTCTTGAATCCACAGAGATTACCCAGTTTTTAGATTTTCTTTGTGTAGGCCCTCAGCTAAGATCAGTTTGCCTTATAAAAATTCAAATTGAGGGAAGTTTTTTTCCTTTTCAATTTTTCCAATCTGATTTTGGAAAATTCCTCTGGGAAATGAAGGAAGTCAAATGAAGTAAGTAGTTTTCAGAACTCGTGAGCTTGTGGAATGTGTCTAAGATCTAGTCTAGGTAACTTGGTCCTGGGGCCAATTTTTGTGAAGGCAAGAGGAAGAGCCATGCAATTAAAAGTTCAGAAGGCCTGTCTGGGAGCCTCCTCAGATGTTTCAGTTCTATGGGTTCATCTCTCTGGAAAAGTCAGTCGCCATCCCTAAAATGATAATCACTTCTGTTGACTTTTGTTATTTGGATGATTATTCTTAGCTTTAAAAAAGAATGGGATGATTTGGTTGGCAGCAAAAAGGGGAATCATTTTGTTTCTCACCACGGGACAAGTAAAATTGACAACCTCCCCCATTCCCAGTAAGTCATAATTAGAAATTAGAGCTGCATCAAACTGTTCGCTACAGCTGTAAACTCTGGCAAAAAAGGGGAAAAAAATACCTCAAAAACTCTGCCACATCCTGAACACATTTTATTCAGTCACTGGATATTTGCTTTGACCTAAAGTAGGGGAAATATCCATAAGATTATGAATATTATTATGTAGAGTTGAGTCATGAAGCATTTAAAAATTGTACTCTTTCAAAAATAGAAAAAATTAAAACCTCAAAATAATCTGAAAATGTGAAATTTTTAGAATAGATGTGAAATAAACATATATTTTATTTTTGATTGTGGTAAAAGCTATGTGGTGGCTGTTTTATCTTTAAAGCATGAAAATCTAAAAACAGACAGAAACAAATATGAAGTCAGTTTACAGGTGACTCTGGCCCTACTATATGAGGAGTCAGAAAACAAATAAGACTCATAGGGCCACTGTGCCCACTACTGTGATTCACACAATCATAAAACAAATTCTTGCCATTGATGCAATTGGTTTATAGAATTCTGAGATCAGAAACATTAATACTTTCCCAAAAGTGTTTACAGCTTAATATCATATTTGGTGCTTGATTAACACTTGACTCCTTAGAGAAGTAGTATAGTGAGTTGAAGGAGTACTGACTTCCTAGTGAGTTCAAACTCCTTTTCTGATTCTGATGTTGTGTGACTGATTAAATCATTGGAAGAAATTCTCAATGTCTGAGACAACTGTATCTCTAATATTATAATTTCCAGAAAAATGGTTAATAATAATAACAACTAGTATTGATATTAGTACTTTGATGAATTGACTTAATCACATGACAACAGGTGTGTGGCTTACCCAGGGCAAAGTACCATGAGATTATTATCTCTCTTATTTGGGGAACTATGACTTCCAATACAAACTTGATTTTAATTTTGCTTATTATGGCACATTATTTACTTATACTAAGTCCATGAAAATGCCTATTTTTATACAAACTATTATTTTAACATGTCTCTTTTACCTTGTACTTATTCAATTTTTTTATGCCAAGTATAGATGTTCTTATCCCTTCTAAATTTAAAATATTTATATTCAATTCATCATTGTCTGCCAAAATCTCTTTGGATTTGGACTCTAGTTTCCCACATGAGTGCTATTCCTTCCATGTAGCAAAGTCCAATGGTACCAGTGGCAGCCGTCATATTCAATTAGGCGCTAACTTTGTTGAGTGACTTTTTTGACTCAGCCCAACAATGAACTGAACCAGTGCAGTCAAAATACTGTGTCCAGTAAGCTGGAGTCCAGCTCATTTATTGGCTATGGCAAACCAAGAAATGATCTTGATGAGGGGAAGGAGGGAAATAGAAGGTGGGTAATTTGTAGCAATCACTTTAAGTCAATGCCTTCTATGTGACAGTCATTATACAATGTGCCAGGGATAAAAACAACAACAATAACAACAACAAAAAAAACCACACACACAAAAAAAATGTAAAATACATTGCCTGCTTTCAAAGAGTCCACAGTCTAATGGAAGGAAACAATATGAGAACAATGATGAACAAACAAAATACATACAGAATAAATTGGAGACTTTCTTAGAGGAAAGGCTCTAAACTTAAGAAAGACAAGAAAGGCTTATTCACTCTAAGGACAGAAGTGAAATAAAAGAGAGGGTTCTCAGTTTGAGATGTTGCTAGATGTAAATTTTTACTATGCCTTATTGGTAAATATCCCTTTATAAAAGCTAATTAATGATAATTGGTTAAGTGATCTTGGAGGAGATACTTTGTCAATTGATATTGAAGGAAATAAACTAGATGGAAGCTTACAAAAACATAAGTCAAAATCCCCCTAAAGCTGTCAGAGAAGTGGTATGGTGATCTTGTTGTTCGGTCATCTTTCAGTCCTAACTCTTTGTGACCCTATTTGGGGTTTTCTTGAAAAATATACTAAAATGAAAAGTATTTACTTCTCTAGCTCATTTTACAGGTGAAGAAACTGCGGCAAACAGGATAAAGAGGCTTGCCAAGGGCCATACAGATGGTAAGTGTCTGAGATTTGAACTCAGATAGATGAGACTTCTTGACTGCAGGTCCAGTACTGTCTACCTATCCAGTGGTGATCAGAAGACCACCAATCTGCCAATGAAAGTGTGGGTTGAGAAAATGAGCCATGAGTCTATGTGCCTCACTTATGACATAGAACTGAATAATTAAGGGGAAAATGTACACTGAAAGAATTATGAGAAAAATTATGAGATGCCAGAAAATGAGAAAAATCTAGTTGAAATGGGAGCAGAATTAAACCTGTGAGAATTGATGAAGGGAGGTAGGAAAAAGGAGCGAGAGAAGAAGATGAAAAGAGAGAGAGAGAGAGAAAGAGAGACAGAGACAGAGAGACAGAGACAGAGATAGAGACACAGAGAGAGACAAAGACAGAGACACAGAGACACAGAGTCAGAGAGAGAAAGAAGGAAAATGAACAAAAAACAGCATGGGGGCCAAGCAGATAAAATGCCCAGAACAAGAGATAGAGTATCTTGTTTGTTGGTAAATTAGAAAGCCAGTGACCCTGTATTAAAGAGTACATGGCAGGGAGTAAGGTATAAGACTATTGGAAAGGAAAGGTAGAAGAGGGCTAGGTTATGAAGGGTTTTGAATGCCAGAGGATTTTGTATTAGATCCTGGAGGCAAGAGAGAGCCATTGGAATTTATTGAGCAATTATATCCACACTTTAGGAAAATATCTTTGATGACTAAATGAAGAACGGAATGAAGTAGGGAGAGACTGGAGGCAGGCAGACCAACTAACGCAATTGTCCAGGCCTGAAGTGATGAAGGACTCTATCAGGGTAGTGGCTGTGTTGGAAGAGAATTGTGAAGGGGAGTTATTAAAGAAATGTTGCAAAGATAAAAACAACTTTTTTTAATCTTTACTTGGACTTATGATTTTACATTGTGAGTGAGGAAATTTTTTCTAACAATGCAGGTTAATATCTTCTCAGCAACTCCTCATCTTAGAGAAATGTCTAGAGCATTGAAGGGTTGAGTAGTCCAGGTTCACAAAGTCACTATGTGTCAAAGGATAGGGCAATTATATGTTTAGTCCCCATCCCTTAAGCACAATGAATTTTGAACTGGGAAAACTAAAACAAAAAATGATTAGCAAGAAATATAAGTTCAAATGAGTATGGAAATAGCATATAGCCACCCTCAATGAGTTCTATACATAAGGTCGAGGGAAATCACATGCTAGAGCATAGAAAGAATTGTCAGATATAATTGCTAAGTCATTAAAAAGCATCATTGGGAGAACATAGAAAATAGGAGATATTGCACAGGACTAAAGAACATTAGGTTCAAATTTTCTAAAAAAGGAGTCCAGAGATAATAGTCCAAGTGAGCTTGGCTATATTCCTAGCAAAATTCTAGAATACACTATTAGAGTATGATTTGTGAGCATTTAGAAAAGGAGCAGTGAAATTGAAAATTGAAAATTGACAATCAGCATGACTTTGTCAAGAACAGGTCATTCCAAGTTAAATTTCTTTTGAAGTAGGATGTGCTATAGACACATTTTATTTAGATTTCAGCAAAGCATTTGACAGCGTTAAATGACTCTTCTAGTCCAGTTACCAAAATATGGGGGTAGTAAAGCACTGTTAAGTGATACGGAACTTGTTAAATGGTTGTAACCAAAAAGTTTTAATTAATATCTTGATATTGGCTTGTAAGAGGTCTCAAGAGTAGTGCCTTAGGAATCTGTCTGTGGCCTTGCATTATTAATGATTTAGATAAAGGCATAGATACCATAGATGTCAAGTCTGCAAATGATAAGAATCTGGGAGGAATAACAATCACATTGGGCACCAGAGTATAGGCCCAAAAAAAGATTTTGGCAGGCTAGAATGATGAATTGAATCTAATAAGATGAAATTTAATTGGGATAAAAAAAATGTCTATACTTGGCACAAGAATTTAATAAGTACAGGATGAAAAAGACATGGTTAGACAATAGTTTGCATGAAAATGGGGATTTTAGGAGACTCAATCTAAGTAAATAATGTGATATAACAAGCACAAGGATTATAGTAATAAATTTTGCCTTAGGAAATACATTGTCATCACATTTGGTCCTCACTTGGTTGGTAGGTTGGTAGGACAAGTATTGCCTATCTTTTGTAGGTGAGAAAACAGGCTTAAAATCATATAGTTGATGTCAGAATTGCAACTATGACTAATTCTTGAACTGTCAAGGAAAGTAAATACTATTTCAACATACTATGTGTCTACCATATATATAACCTCACTGATTTACCTTGGGAAATGTCCTATGACTTCCTGAAAAGTGAACATAATTCTCTTTTTGGAAAACTGCTTTAGTTTCCTCAAGAAAGTATGGATCAATCCATATAACATTGCCCCAATAAATTATCCTTTGCAATACTTTTTATTAATAATCTAGGTGCTGCATGGGATAGAATGATGGGTCTGAAATCATACAGAACTGAATTTAAATCCCACCCTACATACCTATTAACTGTGGAACCCTATGCAAATTATTTAACTTTTTTGTGCTTCAGTTTCCACAACAGCAAAATAATAAAATCCTTCAATTATTACATTTTAAAAATATATTTAAATTTATTTTGTTGATTTTATCAACTATTTCCTTAATAATCATTTTTTAAAAATTTAGTTCCAAGTTCTCTCCTTCCTTTTGTTCTTTCTTCTTCTTCAGAAGACAATTTGATATCGATTATACAAGTAAAGTCATGCAAAATATATTTCCATATTAACCAGGTTGCAAAAGAAAACACAAAAAAATCTGAGAAAAATATTTTTTAAAAAGTATGCTTCAATTGTATTAAAATTTTATCAGTTTTCTCACTTTGAAACTTGATTGTATTTTTAATTTATGGAATAAAATAAGCATTTCCATAACAATATAATAAAAAAGATGATTGTAGTCAAGTCCACAGTAGCATTATTTGGTTGATTGTTTTACACATAAATCAGGTAGTTGTTGATAATTCAAGAGAATACTTGAGTCCCAATAGAGTTAATAATCCCTAAGTATAAAATTTTTGTGATCCTCCTATTGCTTACAATGAGCATATAAACATTGCTCCTACTGAACCAAATGCTCCTCTATATAATTTTTGGGGTCAAAAGTCATGCTTTTATTTTTTTTTTTGTTAATTTAATTATAAATTAGCTGAGGAAGAAAATGAATAGAGTTAATTAATTAATTAATTTCTATATTCATACATTGAACAAATATTTAGAAAGTGCCTTTTAAAACAATGGAGTGATACCAATATGGTCTAGAGGTTGGATAGAGCACCAAATTACCAGGTTGAATTTAACCATGCCACACTATATATTATACTTACAATGATCTTTAGTAATAATAATTATCATGCTTTTAATATTTTATAAATAGTTCACTTTTATATAGTGCTTTAAAACTTACAAAGCCATTTTTTCACTATATTCCTCTGATGTCACTAGTGCATGTATATCTTAGGTTTTTGGATGGGGAAACAGGTTCAGAAAAATTAAGTGGCCTGCTCATATCACATAATAAGGAAATGAAAACCTGTATTTGAACCAGGTTCTCTGTTTCAAAGATTGCTGCTCTTTTAATGCTACTGTTTGCAAAGGAATTAAATTTTCTATGGAGATATGCTTAAATTTTTACCAAGAAATTTATCTTGAAGTCAGATGTTGATATAATAGAAAGTTATCATACATTTTGTGTTCTTTTATAGGGACAGAATTATAAAAATTCATTTCATATTAAGAAAATGTCCCCCCCCTTTTTTTTACTTTATTTACATATGTCTTAGTATCTATCCATCCATTTATCTATCATTTATTTGTTTATATACAAACACACACATATATACATAATTTACACATATATAATTTTATATGCATATAAATTTTATTTAAATATTGACAGTATATATATACTAAGTAGATATGATTACATATAATTTTAAAAGATTTATGGTAATTTTATAGACATAAATTATATGTAATGTATTGGCATAGTTATATATAACACATGGGTTTGGTTTTATATATAATTTATATATTATCTATAATTACATATGACATACTGACATAGTTTTAGATATGCTATATATAGACATGGTTACACATAAAACATATGAACATATATTTATGTTTGTGTGCAGATATATAATACATACATATGGGTGTGTGTGTATGTATATATATATATATAAATATGTATATATATATATATACATATGCACATGTGGTGATATAGGGTGTGTGTATGTATATGTATGTGTGTGTGCACAAATATAATAACTACCATTATGAAGTCAGATACATTTAAAGTAGTAAAGCAAAAACAAGGAATATACAGACATCAAATGTTAAAAAGGAGAGCAGGATAAGGATTCTGTCTCCCTAATTATATTTAGTTTTAGAGAAATATATCTCCTCTGTAGGAGACAAAATGTCTATAGGATGGTCCAAAGACAGAATCAAAGTACTTTATATAAAGTTGAACATCTGAATTTACTAATCCAGTTATTATTGTTTTATCCACCACAGTTCTGACATGCTGGTGGTATGATTTTTGATAATCTCCCTAAACTTCTTTTTGCCTCAAATTCCTTATCTGTAAAATGAAGATAATACTGTACTTCCAATCTCACAGAATTATTTTGAATATGAATTGATATAAGACACATAAAGTTTCATATAATTCAAAGTATATATAATTTTTCAGTTATTATTATATTATATATTCACTGATTCTGCTTATTCTCTTCTCATTAATTCTTTGACCTTTTGTAATCTGCCATTTTACTTCATCATTTTACTAAAGTTGCTTTATCCAGAATTACAACTGATCTCTTAACTGAGAAATATGATTCACCCTTCTCTCTCCCTCTTTTCTTTTCTGTCTCTCCCTTTTTCGTTCCCTCCCTCCATGTCTCCCTCTTTGTCTGTCTGTCTGTCTCTCCCCCACCTCTCTGTGTGTGTGTGTGTGTGTGTGTGTGTATACACATTTTTTTTGGTCTTTCTGTAATTGTCTTTCACTTTCTTTCTATCACTGTCTCTGTCTCTCTTTGTCTTTTTCTGTCTGTCTGTGTCTGTGCCTCTGTCTGTCTCTCTCTAACTTCTATGCATTAAAACCATCTCTATACCAATAACTCCTAAATCTTAATACCGGCGTGTCTCTTTCCGGAACTTTAATTCTTTATCACCCATTGTCCATTACAAATTTCCATTTGGATATTGCAGACACATCTTGACCTCGACATGTACAGAGTTCCTCATGTCCCTTTCCCCAATTTCACACTTCTTCCAAACTTCCTTATTCTTACTGAATACATTACAAGTCTTCTAGTCTATTAGGTTCATAACCTTGACATTATCCTAGTCTTTTCAACCTTTCTAATACTATATATCCCATTAACTGTGTAGTCTTGCTGGTCTTATGCCTGCATTATTTCCTATAGCTGATGTCTTTTTTTTTCAACTATGTCCCCATCCAGGCCCTCACCAGCTCTCTAGATTATTGCTGCAACCCCTTTGGCCTCCCTTATTCAAAATCTTACCCCACTTCAGTCCATCCAAAACACTGACTAATGTCCTGTCTACTGTGTTACCTAGCGGCCCCAAACTTTTCCTGTTCTGTTTAGCTCTTAAAGTCCATTACATTCTTAACCTAACTTATCTTTCCAGTATTACTGTACATTACACACCTCTAATACTGTACTACAACCAACTGACCTGGCCTCAGATTCTCAAATAGTGACTCCCTGTGCTTTTATACTTATTTCCCTTCATGTTTTGATACACTCATTCTTCACTTCTGCATATTTATAGAATTTTTATTTAAGAAGTAGCTCAAGAATTATTTTCTGCATGAGGCTTTTACTGATCACCTACACCTACTAGTGTCTTCCCTTTCAAAATATCTTTTCTTTAATTCTTATTAGTATTTATTCTTTTTGCAGTTATTCTGTTAGTGTCCTTCCACCTATTGTAATATAAGTTATTTTCAAGTGTGGGTTATATTATTTTTTTTAAACTTTTACTCCTTGATACTGGGGCCCTTTTCTTCCTGTGATTGGAAAGGGTGGACAGTGAACATCAAAGAGTTCTTCCCAGGTGCTCCCTTGGCAGAGGATACTCATTTCCTACTCCTCTGCTTTGGAGTGCCCCTGCTGGCTACACTCCTCTTGTCTTAAACTTCTTTTTATGTGTCTCCTGCATTAGATTATGAGCTCCAAAGAGTAGGGAATTGTCTTTTGCCTTTTTTTCTAACCAAGATGTTTGGCTTCGTCCCTGGCACATAGTAGTGGCTTAATAATAATTTATTGACTGTCTAATGATATTTTATCTCCAGTTAATAAGTATTCATTAAGCATTGAGGATATAATAAAAGGCAAAAATACCTCTTCTGAAGGAATTCATAGACCAATGTGGGAAACAACATGTAGACAAAGTATATTCAGGATAAATTTGAAATAAAAATAAAGAGAGGCCATTAAAATTAAGGAGGGAATGAAGAAGACTTGTTGTAGAAGATAGAATTTTAGCTGGGACTTGCAGGAAGCCAGGAAGTCTAGGAGAGATAGTTAAGTGGAAGAACATTCCAATCTTTCCTGGGGCACTGGATAACAGAAAGGAAAATAGGGTATAAGAAGACTAGGAAAGTAGGAAGGGACCATGTTGGGAAGAACTCTGAATGACTGAGGATATTATATTTGATCCTGGTAATAATAGGAAGCCCTTAAAGTTTATTGAGTGGGGCAACAAGGATGATATGGCTAGACTTAAGGAAGCTTACCATTGCTAAAGAAGATCATTTTGACAGCTAAGTGGAAGCTGGATTGAAAAGCAAAGAATTTTGAAGCAGAGAACAGTCAGAATGTTTTTGCAACAGTCCAGCTGTAAGATGATGAAGGCCTGTGGTAGGGTGGTGAGGAGAGGAGGATTGTACAGAAAGGATTTTTCAGAGATACAAATGACTTGTTCATGCCTTGCACATAGTGATTGCTTAATAGTTGATTTTTAATATATGATATATGACTAAAATATCATTAGCCTGGTTCCATAAGTCACACATGATAATTCTTCTCCTTGCCTTATTGTTATCTTCCATATTATTAAGTTGATGATTATTTAGTATTCAAGCTTTTTGAAGAGAGAGACTGATTATTTTTAGGCTTAAGACAAATCCCCCCATGACTAATATATTATTGTTCTTCAGTCATTGTTCAGTCATTTTCTGTGGTGTCTGACTCTTGCATTTTCTTGGCAAAGGTACTGAAATGGTTTGTCAGCTCATTAGCCAACTCATTTTACAAATGAGGAAACTGAGGCAGATGTGGTTATATGACTTGACCAGGGTCATACAAATAGTGTGTGAGGTAAACTTTGAACTCAGGAAGATGAGTTTCCTTGATTTCCTGGCCATACACTCTATCCATTGTACCACTTAGCAGCCAATTAGTATATTACCTTATACATAGTGGACATAGTTAAAATGTGTTTAATTTAATTGAATGAATTTTAGCCTTTAAGAGGGTCTTGTCTCTATATTTTCCCTTTTCTGTGTTGGGGCTACAGATAAATTTGCTTCAATTTAGGTGGAGGGAATTCCTGCTTCTAAAAAGGGAAAGCTTCCATACCTAATAGGTGAAATCTTAAGGGAAGGGAAGCATTTAGAGGAATATAATATACATTTACATAGTTTCACAAAGGAAAATGTTATTCATAACCAGATAAAGAATTGATGGATTCAGAATGCATATTTTTTTCACTTACTTCATTCTTTCTCATGTCCACTTTGTCCACTTTAATCTATTTCTTCTTTCAGAACTATAACTAGTATAGGATTGTGTTTTACCTAATGTATCATAGTATATCAACTTGCAATGAGCCATGTGAAGGACAGAAGCTGAAGATCGCAAAGACTCTGCAAGATTCTAGGCAAGTGGCAAGTGTCATCATTCATGTCTGATTAATTCATCTTGCTTTTTTGAGCAAGTCTTGGGCTAATTCCAGAAGAAGGTTGAGTCCAGTAGGGACCCAAGGAGTAACATTGATGTGAATCCATTTTTAGTTTCTTATCGAGGTAGTTCCATATCAGGAGACTTTCTTTCACCTTCCCTTTTCTCTGCAACACCCATATTCTGTGCCTCAGACACTGTACTCCTATGATGGCTGACAATATTGCAAACTCAAAAGCTAGCACCTGCATGTTCATAAGCATACTGGAAGATTGTGGAGTTGCTACTGCTGAGTTAGCTGTAGAACATGCCAAATGCCAGCTGGATTTTTCAGGTGGTATTAAAAGACAAAAGATTCGGGCAAAAAAAAGAAAAGAAGGGGGAAAGAGTCAATGAGCAGAAGGGAGAGACAGAAGAGAAGAGACACACACAGAGATTGTGTGGGTATGCTGGGGGAGAGGAAAAGAGACAAAGAGAAAGAAACACAGAGAGACAGAGGGACAGAGACTAAGAGATAGAGACACAGAGATAGAGAGAGACATAGAGAGAAAGAGACAGAAAGAGGGAGAAAGACAGAGACAGAGAGAGGAGAAGAAGGAGGAAGAGGAGGAGGAAGAAGAGAAGGAGGAGGAAGAGGAGGAGAAGGAGGAGATGGAGAAGGAGGGAAGGAGGGAGGGAGACAACAGACACAAACATTGAGAAAGCCACATACACACAGAGACAGAGACAGAGATAGGCAAAGAGACAGAGATAGAGAGAAAAAGACAGAGACACAAAGAAACAGTCATACAAACAGAGAAACAGAGAGAGAGAGAGAGAGAGAGAGAGAGAGAGAGAGAGAGAGAGAGAGAGAGAAGAAGAAGAAGAAGAAGAAGAAGAAGAAGAAGAAGAAGAAGAAGAAGAAGAAGAAGAGGAGGAGGAGGAGGAGGAGGAGGAGGAGGAGGAGGAGGAGGGAGGAGGAGGAGGAGGAGGAGGAGGACGACGAAGAGGGAAGGAGGGAGGAAGATACAGACACAGACGTTGAGAGAAAAGACACATACACACAGACAGAGACAGAAATAGATAGAGATAGAGAGAAAAAGACAGACAGAAAGAAACAGACATACAGAGAGAGAGAGAAACAAAGACAGAGCAAAACAGAAAGAGAGAGAAAAATTCAGGGAAAGATACAAACACACAGACAAAAGGGACATAGAGACAGAAAAGAAACAGATAGGGACACACACAAACAGATTATTATTGGTTATTTCTTTTTATAGAGAAAGAGACACAGACAAAAATGTAGACATAGAGACAGACAGCAGTGACAGATAGACACATACAGACAGACAAATAGAAAGATACAGGGAGAAATTGAGACACATTAGAAAGATAGGGAGCAGGAGAGTTGGACACTGAGAGAGACAAAGACAAAGACAGAGACACAGAGAGAAACAAAGACAAAGAAAAAAGACAGGGAGGTACAGAGAGGAAGAAAAACAGAAAGTTAGAGAGAACAGTAGGTTTGGAATCAAGATTAAAATGCCTGAGTTCAAATCTGGCATCAGACAAGTCACTTAACCCTGTTTGCCTTGTTTTCTTATGTATAAAATGAGCTGGAAAAGAAAATGGCAAACCATTCCAGTGTCTTTGCTAAGAAAACCCCATATGGGATCACGGACAGAACTGAAATGACCAAACAACAAAAAGAGAAGAAAAAGAAAGGGAAAAAAGTTCTATGGTTATAGTATGATTAACACTTAAGAGCAACTATTTTTCTCATAGAATTCCCCTGTTTTTGAGGCCTTTGCTATGTTGATGGAATGCCTGAGAACTGAACTTTCTGTGTTTCTCTTCTATCCACGTTGCTGTTTTGGGAAATTTTATAAAAGGCTGGACTACCTCTATAAAAGCAAGCATCGAAAATTCTTGGGATACCAGGTCACTAGATTGAGTTTCCAGGGGTGACAAACTCTTGTTATATGTCCCTTCTTTCTTCTCGTCCCCCATCTCCATCCCTTTCTTTGGAAAAATGCAAAAAAGCACTCTTAGTCACTTGCGCCATTGGTCATATATTTGGTTTACTTCTGAGTACTCTATCCTATTTTAGGCTTTAAAGTGAATATGACAAAAGGATTGACTAGAAATCTTTCTTTGACTCTTAAATTTCAAAGCTTCCACCGGCTTCATTTCTGTCCTAGCTTTAGGAATTCATTTCTTAAAATAAAGGTTTTTGTTGATAAAATAAAATACAAAGTATTTTATATTCACTTTATATTTCTAATACAAATGTATATGTTTAACTATGATTCTATGCAGTGATCTTTCTTAAACCTTATTTTAGGGGAGACTAGGGAAGCAGTAACAAATGTGAGAAAAATGGTTTTTGGAGATCCAAATACAAAAGCACATCTCAGAATCCTATAGAAACACCACCAACTCCTTAAGTCTCCCAAATTGTTGTAATTTCATAGCTACGCCTTTTTTTTTTTATTGCATCTTAAGAAATTGTATTGTTGCTGTATTTGTAGTTAGGAAAATAAGTTCAAATCCAGCCTTAAGTGTTTACTAGCTATGTGACCTTAGATCACAATATAACCTCTATTTGCCTCTGTTTCCTTATATGTAAAATGAAGATAATAATAACTCTTACCTCTCAGGGTTGTGAAGATCAAATAAAATGATAATTCTAAATCATGGCATCTAGCATATAGTAAGCATTATAAACTTGTTAGCTACATCTTCTGTAGTTGTTATGAGGTTCAATTGAGATAATAATAATAATTATTGTTTAAGATTTGTGATTTCATTTGATTCTCAGGACAGCTTTGTGCTATTGTTATCCTCAGCTTTATTTATAGATGAGAAATTTGAGGTCAAATATTTTAATGACTGGTCTAAGGTCACACAGCTGATAAGTATCTGAAGCAGGATTTGAACACAGATTTTTCAGATTTATAGGTTAGTATTTATCCACAGTATCTAATATAAAAAATTTCAAACATTAATGTTATATAAGTTTCATGTGAATTCATATTAATGCATTTATTATTATCTTAACTTTTTTTCTCTACTTAGATCCAGGAAGTACAGAATTTTGAGATAATTGAATAAATGGAAGTAAGAAATAATTTTAATTTACAGCCTTATAATTAGCTGGTAAGCATTTACTACATGTCTACTGTATGCTGGGGTGGGGAGGGTAACTAGATATTGCAGTAAATAGAGTACTGGGACTAGAGTCAGGAAACATCTTCCTGAATTCATATCTGGCCTCATACATTTTCTAACTGTGTGGCCCTAGACAAGTCATCTAATTTCTGCCTCCCTTTGTTTTGTTATATGTAAAATGAGCTGGAGAAGGGAACAATAAACCATTCCAATGTGTTTGCCAAAAAACCCTCAAATGGGGTCATAGAGAGTTGGATATGACTGAAATAATTCAACAGCAAAAACAATAAAACCCATCCTGATTTTACCCATTGCTACTATAACCTACTCATGTTCAAGCTCTAATAATCTCCTTCCTTCCTAGATTCCTAGAGTACCAGACGTGGAGGAAGACCTGAATTTAAATTTGGCTTCTGTCACTTACTACTTTTGTGAACCTTGACAAGTCACTTTACCCTGTTTGTCTCAATTTCTTTATCTGTAAAATGAGCTGGAGAAAAAAGCCAAACCATTTCATTAGCTTTGCCATGATAACCCCAAATGGGATCACAAAGAGTTAGATACAACTGAAAGTGACTGAATAACAATAAGTATTTATTAAATACCTATTACATGCCAGGCATTGTGCTAAGGATTAAGAATGCAGTTTCTGCTTTCAATAAATTTATATACTTTTAGGAGGAGATAGCATGTACATATATATGTAGCTATAGATAAAAGGCAAGGCCTTTTTCTGAAGAAAGCATTAGTAGTTAGGGGTATCAGGAAAACTTCTTCAGTACTAACCTACCTTTGAATACCTGGGGATTGCTCTCAGACAACTCATCAAAGGAGTTTAATTCCTACTGATGCAGAACAATCATTGTTCATGTAGTTATAAAACTTATTGGTATAATTTGGCCACATACAGCTCAATTCCATAAAACAACTTGTGAATGCTGTTGTCTCTGAATTACAAACTTTAGGCTCCATGATTTAAGGGCATTTGCCAAATAGCCTGAAACTCTTGCTGTCAGCAGACAAAGTTGTATGGCTTTAAAATGTACAAGTCTCAGAAACTTGGAAATGGCTTCAGATAAATCCATGGTTTTCTCTTCACTACTTTTGCTGAACTGAATTTTTGAGACAGGAATTCTAATTCTTTGGTCTATGCTATGTAGCAGACCCAAATTTAACACTAGACTTTTTTACTTCCATTTCCTTCACAACAACTTGTCAGAGAAAATTCTATGGTTGGGCTTTCCCATTCCTATTTCAGAAACAAAACTAAAGAAGGATTCCCATTCCTTACACACACACACACACACACACACACACACACACACACACACACAAAATCACATACGCAAAGAAAACCCAGTCTCTCTGGTGGTATTAGCAGCCACGGCAGCTCCTGTTGAGGAAGAAAAAAGAGGAATAGCAGCTGTAAGACAGCACAGACTTGTGTGAAATGGGTTTCACACACTGCTCAGCTACCAGTGGGGTGGCCAAATATGATTCAGTCTGTGCTCAGTTAAAAAAAAAAAAAAAAAAAAAAAAAAAGCCTTCAAAAGCCAAGCCAGCCATCACCTCTTACAAATTCTAAGTACCCCTTTTGACTGCCATTGCTTTGCTGAAAATAACACATTTAGTCATTTGTCATAATTATAAGAGTCCCGATGACATGGAATGCGGGCCCGCCTTTTAATGCCGCCAGGACTGTTATAATCCAGCCAGCAGGGGCCTGCCGCTGTGAGCAAATCACAACTGCAGTGCCAGTTAAATTCCAACCAAAAGGTCATACGTGACCTTTGTGAGCAGTTCATCTCAAGTGATTGATCTGCTCGCAACAAAACTAATAATTACACAGCTCTTCATTTCCATTCGTCTTTGTAACATGAAATTTCTCCCAGTGTGAAGGAGCCAGGCCATGTAGGAGTAAATTGGTGAACCATAAACCTACTAAAACCCCACAGGTGCAACTCAAGTTGCCCTCCCTTTTTATTTTTTGCTCTCTGCAGGTATTTCCTGAAGACAACCAAACAATAACACATTGGTTTCCTTTTTTTTTTTTTTTTTTTTTGGTTTTGTTTTCCACTCTATTATCACTATCAGGATATCTTAATATTTTGAATTTTCCCCCCTGACTCCTCTATCTCCTGATCTTCTTTTCATACATAAATGTTCAAATATTGTGTCTGCTTTCAGTCACTACTAACTCATTATACAAGATCTGCAAATTATATAAAAATTAGAGCTTTCATTTGAATATTAGACATATCTAAAATCTCTGCCAACTTTTGTTTTCATCTGCTGCTGCTTCCTTTAAGTGTTAGAATCGAGGGTCCCTGATGTATCAGAAATAGAATTAAAATTACTTTCAAATGCCTTCCTTCATCTACCTTTATTCAAATGGAAAAGTTCTTACTTGATGACAGACATCACTCCTAATATGACTGCAGGATTGTTTATTTCATAAACTCAAGAGGAATTTCAGCATTTAGCAGGGAGGCTCAAAGAGGAAATATGATATTTACTGAGCACACACTTTATGAAAGCACAGTGCTCTTACAGGCACAATGCATATCAGGACATAAGCAGGATAATGGACTTTTTTGTAAAAGCCTCATTTTATTCATTTGCAAAGGTTTAAAGACAAAGCTCCATTCCACTATTTGTCTCCAACTCAGAACTATTACCTAAGTCTGTGGGATGGTACTGGATTTTTTATTTGCCTGTTTTGTGTTTGTGGATATTGATGCCTACTGACTTGATACTACTTGATGACTACTGATTCTTATCCAGAGGTCTTTGGTACCTAACTTGAAGCAAGATCATATCTTTCCTTGATGCTCTTCCCCATTCCCTTTTCCTAGAGAATAACTACTTAAACTTTTACTTAATTTTTTGGTTTAGTCAGAAAGAATAACTTAAAACAGCTTCTTTCTTCTACAATAACAAGGAAGAGAAGAAAAATCATTATTTTCTTATGTTGCAATTATTCTTATTCATGAGATATTATTTTACTTTAAAAACAAAACTGATTTTATTGACTTGGTCACTCATGCTAAGGAAACTCCCTCCAAGAGTGCTGTCTAGGGGAACTGAGAAGTTAATAATGGTAACAATATCTAGTATTTACAGCATGAGAAATGCTTTACAAATATTATCTCATTTGATCCTTATAACAATGCCCTTATTGGCTACAGTTTACAGATAAGGAAACTGAGGTACACAGAACTTAAGTGACTTAGAGTCATACAGCTAGTAAATATCTCTAATTGGATTTGAACTTGGCCTTCCAACTCTGGGTCCAGTCCACTATCCCCTATACCACTTGGCAACCTCTATCCTCTAAAGTATGGAGACTCACTATAGCTATATATATATTTGCTGAGGCAACTGGGGTTAAGTGACTTGCCCAGGGTCACATAGCTAGGAAGTGTTAAGTGTCTGAGGCCAGATTTTAACTCAGGTCCTCCTGACTTCAGGGCCAATGCTCTATCCACTGCACCACCTAGCTGCCCCTAATATCTATATCTACCTATATATAATGTGTATCTATGTGTTTTCATTTTTTTAATTTAATTTTTTTGTATTTTTTGTATTTTTTTAATTTGAAAAATAAAATTTTCCTCATTGGCTTTTTGAACATGGGAGTGATATGGTAAGACCCATACCATAGAGATATTATTTTGATGCTATGTGGAGGATGAATTGAAAATATGAGAGTTTCATGGTTATAATCTCATTGTTATTCTTTACTTCTCAATTGTCCTCATCTCATGTATTAGATAAAATTAGATAAAACTTTTCATTTTTACCTTCTTTATATCACTATTATTCTCATTCTAGTCCTTGCTTCTTTCTACTCCTACAAAGTAGGACCTTATCATCCTGTTTCAGGACCTAATCATCACCTCACATCTGGAAATAGTTTTTCAATAGTCTCCTTTTTGCTCTCCCTGCCAAATTTCTCCCCACTTTAATTCACCCTCCACTCAATTACCAAAGAGATTACCTAAATCACAAGTCTGACAATGTCAACCTCTGCATCTCCCCTACCCCCATTATAAATTATAAGAGATCACAATTACTTTCAAGGTCAAATAGAAATTCCTCATTTTCAAATTTAAAGTCCTTTAAAATCTGACCCCTCTCTACTTTTTGAAACTTCTTATGCAATACTCCCCATTACTCCCCACTACTTACTCTATCAATAGGGTCAAGTGAAAATGACCTCCTTCCTGTTCTCATCCACCATCTTCCCCCTCCAACTTAATTGTCTTTTCCTCATGCCAAGAGCTCTCTCCTTCCTTAACTCTGTTCCTTGACTGTTCTTCTTTTAAAATAAAAAAAAAAAATTCTAACATTATAAGGAGTTCTTACTGATCCCTACCCTTACTCTGGTTTAATTCTTGCAAGTGGTTAAAAGCAAGTGGTTAATCCAGTAAAGATGAGTGGAAGTGA
The DNA here is from genome assembly GCF_902635505.1 of Sarcophilus harrisii. Lineage (NCBI taxonomy): Eukaryota > Metazoa > Chordata > Mammalia > Dasyuromorphia > Dasyuridae > Sarcophilus > Sarcophilus harrisii. Next base: position 531,675,487 of record NC_045426.1, on the reverse strand, counting down.
TTGCTTTTCTGAACTGGGAAGTCTATTTAATTACAGTGGTTAGTCTAGTACTGTGGAATAGATTTTTAAAAATATAAGCTTTTATGTAAACAGAGTTCTTATCTTTCTTTTCTGTTCCACTAAGATGATTTAAGCTAATGATTGCTGCTAGAGAGCAAACATGTCTTAGAAATTATTCAGGGCCCAGTCACATTTCTATATTCTGGGTTATTTTGGTTGTTGAGTCATTAGAGTTGTATCTGATTTTCCCCCATTTAGGTTTTTCTTAGTGAAGATACTGGAGTGTTTTGCCATTTCCATCTTCAGCTCATTTTACAGATGAGGAAACTGAGGCAAACAGAAGTGAAGTAACTTGCCCAGTATCACACAGTTAGTGTTTGAGGCTGGATTTAAACTTGGGTTCTCCTGATTTCAGAGCTGGGATTCTAGCTGCCCCTCTATCTTGGATAAGATCACACAAATGTTAAAGGAAAGTTCCTAGGAAATCACTGGAGTACTTAGCTAACAGTTGGCAAAAGAGAAAAGTGTTCTTTGGGGTGGAGTGCATGCATTCCTGAAATCATAGGAAGATATTAGGGTTTATAGTCAATCTGCCATAATGTCTGTGGTCATTCTGCCTAGAGAGGCAGAGAATGGTCTTTAAGCAGAGGATGGATTGTCTTGTATATTACAGAGAAGGTTTCTTTTGGTATAATCTCTACTAGTTGTCTCATGCCCCTTCTTCCAACTCTTGAATGCCATGATGATATGATTCTAAGTCAGAGACTGAGGTGACTGTAATAGGAAATACAAAAGCTAGCATAATAGATTAAGAACTTGAAGGGAGCTGAAAGGACATCTAGTCCAATTCCTTCCCCTTATTTTTTATAGTTGAGGAAACTGAGGACTAGAGAGATCAAGGTCATTTAGAATCAGCCACATCTCTTCCCTCAAGAAGAACTCTAAGTACAAAGCTTGAAGCAAGGAATTTGCAGAGATTGCTGATGCAAGTTAAAGAGGAATCCCTGAACTTGTTGCCTTTTGCATAGAGCCATGAGCTCTACCGGGACAGGTACAGTCCCAGCTAGACCAGGAAAGGCAATCTTTGACTTCACCCTATCTATATACAAAAGGTGCATTCCCTAATGACAATTAGACAATGTTTATGAGAGCATAATTACATGATAATAGCCAAGAATGGACACCGTTGGAAGCCACTTCAACTCAGACATTCAGAGAGCTCAGTGATTAACTTCTCATTATATGAGAAACCTACATTTTGCTATATATTGCATGTGAAGCTCAGTGTAGACTCTAATAATAACTGAAGATGTTATTCATCCTTCTATATTCACAAGACTCTCTTATGATGTCAGTGATATTGCTTCCAGTATCTGAACTGTCCAGTTGTTAGATTTCCATCACATTTCAAAGTAAGAATATCATCTGAAAGAAGTGTCCCCTCCTTTAAAAAACAAACAAACAAAACTTTATATGTATCCAGCTGTGTCTTTTTGCTCCATTTGTATTTTTGTATCTCTGTACTTAGCATAGTGTCTGGCATATAGAAAGTGCCTAACAGATTCTTGCTGACTACCTGATTGACTGGATTGTTTATGCCATGAAAACGAGTTGTAAAGAAAAATTCTTTTTGGAGGCTAGTTTGGGTTAGGTAAGCAGGCTGTACTCAGGAAACCCATCTGGTTAAGTGTATGGTATTGATAATGGATCATTTCCAGGTAGATGGATGAATCTCATTATCAATCCTGTAGCTGCAGCCTCCTTCCTCAACACAATTATATATAAAAATAATAGATTGAGTCAAAGGTGAATTTTAATCTTATCTTTTAAAACTTTTGGAACTGTCCATTTTTAAATACACTTTGCAGGGTTGTTATAAAGATCAAATAAGATAATAATTGTAAAGAACTTAGCATATTGCCCGTCATATACATGTTAGCTATTATTAATTATTATTACATTATTGTCATTTGTATCAGTAAATTGCCATAATAAGGATGACAAGTTAGAGAGAAAAGCACCCTGAAGTTGGAACTGTTTTACACACAACACACACACACACACACACACACACATACATACTCACATGCACAATATATACATATATGTGTATATATTTGCAAAAACACATGAATATATGTGTATTTACATAATGCATATTTACATATAGATAGATAAATAGACAAACACAGACAGACATATGTACATATATACTTGGAAGATGGCAGCTATTAGTAGATAGAGTGCTGGACTTAGAATCCGGAAGACCCAAGTTCACATCCAGCCCTAGACACTTACTAGCTGTGTGACACCAAGCAATTTTCTTTAATCCACTGGAGAAGAAAATGGCAAACTTCTTCAATACCCTTGCTAAGAAAATCCCATGTTGGTAAGCTACAAGGTAATAAAGAATAGGACATAATTGAATAAACAACATATGTATTTGTATGTATGGATAATATCTCAGGATTGTATCACAAAGGTAGTGAGCATCAGAGGTAGGATCTGAAATGAAACCAAGTGTTTTTTTTTCACTAGACCAAACTGTATCCTTCTTGGCAAACAGTAAATAATCAGTCTGAAAAATTCTATAAAAATTGTAGTTAAAAATGATCAAAGGTAAAAGTCTGTTTATTTTTTACTCCTTATAAATCTTCTAATGATATTATTCAAAGCAAAAGGGGAAAAAACAAACAAAATAAAACAAAAAACAACTTCCTATAGGGAAAACTCTAACGATCTGACCTGGCTGGAAGTGAATACATACTAACTTTTAATTTAGGGTCCTTCACAATTTTCATCCGAAATGGAGCATTTATAGCTATGGATAAAATGTTCCATATAATTCATTGTATCGTGCCTTGTGATGTAGTGTTGCAGCATTTAATCAGAGGGCCCCCAACAGGTAGGGAATGTTGCCCCATGTGTGCTATAATACCTGGACAGAATGGGGTGAGTTAAGGACAGAGTGAGTTTTAGCCTCCCTTTTTTAATCTCTTGCATTCTTCCCATTAAATCAGATCTCTGTGTTATATAAAAATAGGTGCTTTGTTGCTTATTATCAATGAAAGGGAAAAACAACAACAAGGCATCCTCTCATAAAGGACACAGTCCAGTAGTATTACATTGTGCTGTTGACATTCCGGACAAGGAACAGTGGGCCACGTGTATATCATATTGGTAGAGATATTGTGTCTCACACAGGTAATGGAAACAGAGTCACAGGATCTCAGAACAGTGGAAAGAACACCATCTATTGCAATGATAGTCTATTTTCTTTCTTTGGCCTTGGATGTGTCTGTGCTTAAGTGATCAGAGATAGATGAAAACCTATCCAATATTTAAAGAGTTGTGGAGAATACAATTCTGTAACTTTCCTTAATAACCTGTTTCAGTGTTAACAATCCTGCTCAGTTGTCAGAAAATTCCCATTTTATCTAACCTAAATTCCTTGTCCTGCAGTTTAATCCCATTTCTTTTCAATCTATCCTCAGTGGAGATGGGGAACTGCTTGTCACTTTCTGCTATGTAAGATATCCTGTTAAACTATATTTAAAGGTCTTTATTGAATATCACCCAATCCTCTTGTTTCCACATACGTTAGCCTTACCTCTTAAAAATCCACCAGCTCATAATCATGAATCTTCTATGACAACAAACTCTTTGCATCTTTCTTTCTTTCTTTCTTTCTTTCTTTCTTTCTTTCTTTCTTTCTTTCTTTCTTTCTTTCTTTCTTTCTTTCTTTCTTTCCTTTTTAAAGTTCCTTGTTTTTTGTTTTCCTTTTTTTAATTTATTATAATAACTTTTTATTGACAGAACCCATGCCAGGATAATTTTTTACAACATTATCCCTTGCACTCACTTCTGTTCCGATTTTTCCCCTCTCTCCCTCCACCTCCTTCCCTAGATGGCAAGCAGTCCTGTATATGTTGAATATGTCGCAGTATATCCTGGATACAATATATGTGTGCATAACCAAACAGTTCTCTTGTTGCACAGGAAGAATTGGATTCAGAAGGTAAAAATAACCTGGGAAGAAAGACAAAAATGCAAACAGTTTACATTCATTTCCCAGTGTTCTTTCTTTGGGTGTAGCTGCTTCTGTCCATCATTGATCAATTGAAACTGAGTTAGATCTCTTTGTCAAAGAAATCCACTTCCATCAGAATACATCTTCATACAGTATCGTTGTTGAAGTGTATAATGATCTCCTGGTTCTGCTCATTTCATTTAGCATCAGTTCATGTAAGTCTCTCCAAGCTCCTCTGTATTCATCCTACTGGTCATTTCTTACAGAACAATAATATTCCATAACATTCATATACCACAATTTACCCAACCATTCTCCAATTGAAGGACATCCATTCATTTTCCAGTTTCTAGCCATTACAAACAGGGCTGCCACAAACATTTTGGCACATACAGGTCCCTTTCCCTTCTTTAGTATCTCCTTGGGGTATAAGTCCAGTAGTACTCTACATCTTTCTTCCTGGTATTAAGCCCACCTATCAACATAGTGCCCTAGTCAATCAGTCAAGAGACATTTATTCATTTATTAAAAATCTATTATGTCAAGCACTATGCTAAGTGCTGAAGATTTAAAAAAAAAAAAGGTTAAAGACAGTTTTTGCCCTTGAGGAGATTACAGTTTAATGGGGAGAGTCAACATGAAAATAATCTTGTACAAACACACCATATACAGGATAAATAGGGTATAATCAACAACTGAGGGGAGGCACTATAATTAAGAGTGACTGGGAAAGGCTTTGTGTAGAAGGTAAGATTTTAGCTGAAACTTGAAGCAAGCCAGTGAAGTTAGGAAGCAAAGATGAGAAGTGAAAACATTTCAAGCATGAGAAGCAGTCAATGAAAATGCCCAGAGTTGGGAGATGGTAGCATTGTTACAGAAGATTGCAGGTTATTTCATCATCTGTGTATCTATTTCTATTTAGATGTAATTTCTATTTAGATTTGCTAATAATAATAATCAGTCCTCATGAGTATATGTAGCATGTCCAACTTGAAGAAATACCTATATAGATTTAAGCTCATACACAGGTGTTCTGGTTCCAGTTTCTTCACCCCAAGGTTGATTGGCTGCTAAGGTGGATCTGGGAGTTCCTTTAAAAGACTCCTGCATGAACAACTTGATTTTATTTCCTGTCTCTTAAGAAATGAGAGAGAGTAGTTGTGGACCTCTTTCTGATAGCAAAAGAGGTCTCAGATCTTCTCTTCCTAAAATGCCATGAACTCTAGAGCACATGGACTTGCTTTTGATGAGAGAGCTGTGGTATTTGCTGTTTCCAGCTGCCATTTGCTTATTTTGTCACTTGGGACTCTAATATATGGCTCATCAATACAGACCTCAATTCTTGTCTCTCTGCATACATTCTTTCTTCCTCCCACAAAGGAGTGTAGAACTGGTTACAAATAGAAATGTGAGCTGCAGAGGCATAGGCTGCCAATTGGCATCCATTACAGATTTTATGGATAGTCAAGTTGCTGAAGAGTAAGGTCTCAAGCAACCTGCTTGACTCAGGACAGAAATAAATTGAAGGTAGTTAAAAAGGAGCAAGAGTGAGTCACCCATTAGCTGTATCAAATCCAAGAGACCATTTTCCTTAGTCCGAGGTTTTAGAGGGGAGAGTGTATCCCCAACTCTTTTGTGTATGTGGGTGTATTTCTATTCCTACTTTATCTTCTCAGTAAACATCCCTTTCTAAAAGCTAATTGAAAATAATCGGTTAGATGAAACTGATTATATTAACCCACAGGCAATTGATATTAAGGAGTACATACTGGAATGGATCCTTGTGTTAATGGTATTAAACACCAACAGGTCCTCAAGTGTGCATCTAGAACCCTGAGAGGTACATGCAATTTTGATTTAGGGTACCCAAAGAGAATAAGCATTAGAATAAGGATCATCAGAGCTGATAAGAACTACATATGAATTTATACCTTATGGGTAAATTGGTAGGTTGGTTTTACTAGAAGGACTCCCATTCCATCTCAAGGATAATCAATTTGAAAGATTTTTCCTGCCTCAAGATTCACTTGAAAAAGGATAGAGAGGTGTGTGGCCTAGAGTTCATGAGACATGTGGAAAATCTTTAAAATTGTTGGCCCTTTCAGATGCATATGGTTCTAATTTCTTGCTGATGTAGTTCTAATTTCTTGCTGATGTAGTGATTAAGTCTTTCCAGTACGAATTGAGAATATTAAAAGAAGTAAGGCTTTAATTGAATTTCTCATTTTTACTGTGCTTAAAACTATTGTTATTGTTTAGGGATTATCCATTATACTTTAAAAAAATCAACCAATGGGCAGAAATGCATGTTATATAGTTTTTTACATAGTTTAACAATACAAATCATAAAAGCCCTGAATTTGGAGGGAAAGGATATCTGGGTCTGATATTTACTACTTGTCTAATCTTTGGTAAGTCATTTGCCATTTCTAAGCCTTCATATCTTCAGTTATAGAATGAGGAGGTTAAGCCATAGTGATTGGTTCCAGTATGAATTCATATTACATAATCTTAACTGCCCTCACTACAGTAAGGTAATCCTTCTACATATCTCTAATTGATTCATTGTACTAATCACCACAGTGGCTCTTCCAAATCTTTCCCTCTCTCCTCAAACCTTCCATGCCTCCCTGTACCATCTATCCTATTTAGTTGAAGACCTTGCCTCATATTTCACTGAAAAATAAAAGAGAACAATTGTCAAGAGCTCCCTCTTCTCCCCAATTCATCTTAAACCATTCATATTCCTTCTACCACTTTCTCCCCAACCACTCCCTAGAGAAGCAATAGCCCTTCTCTTTGCCAAGGCAAATCCCTCTATATGTGATTCCATCTCTCTTCTTTTCTTCTGAAGATTGCCCCTTCTCCCATCCCCATTCTTTCCCCTCTTCATTCTCTCTAAGCCTACTAGCTATTTCTTTACTGCTTACAAACATTCCCTTGTTTCCTCCATCCTTTAAAAAAACGCTTTCTTGATCTGTACATCTTTGTTGGCTATTAGATCTATATAATGTGCTCTCTTTCTTGGCTAAACTCCTTAGGAAAGCCATTTATAATCGGTGCCTTATTTTCTTTTTCTTTGCTATTTTCTTAACTATGCAATATGGCATCTGGTCTCACCACTCAATAGAAATTGCACTCTCCAAAGTTATTAAGGATATATATTTTTTTTCCTGAGGTAATTGGGGTTAAGTGACTTTGCCCAGGGTCACACAGCTAGATAAGGATATATCTTAATCACCCAACCTAATAGACTTCTCAAACCTCATCTCTTTTGACTTCCTTGTAGCCTTTGACACTGTTAATTATACTTTTCCCCAGTTACTCAGTCTATAGCATGTATTAAGTGCTTAGTATGTGCCGAAAATACAAATATAAGGAGAAAAAAAGACAATCCCTGCCCTCAAGGAACTTACATTCTAAGGGGGGGAGACAAGTCATAAGAAGGAAACTGAACAATTAAAAAGGGGGAAGATAGTGGTGGTATGAGGTCATGGTAGAAAATTCAGAGGCAACCTGAAGAGGAATGAGATAGATGGCTGGCTTAAGTACCTTGCTGTAATGGAGGTTTTAGAAGGAACAATCCAGAGGGACAGAGCCCATTAGACAGTATTTATAATGTGTGAATTTTAGGGTTAGAGTGAATTTCTTTTTTCTAGGTTTGCATGACAAAGTTGTTCTTCTTTGAATTTTCTCTATGTTTGTTTATTTTATTTTTATTACACACATAGAATTCTTCAGAATCCCAACAGACAGTGTCAAAATTTATCAATAAATAAAAAATCAACAAGCCTTATTGAACACCTACTTATTATTCACGAAGCACTTTCTATCTCTTCTGGAATTGGAGATAAAAAGACAGAAATGTAACACCCTGTCCTCAAGGAGCATTTGGTCTAGCCAGGGGAGAAAATACCTTTATTAAGGGTGGTGCAATTTTGTTGAATCATGATCAGTCTGTGTACTCTTACTATGTATTATTGTTGCTACCTAACATCTTAAATGTGTGCCATTTGATATCCCTCCCTTGGTTTCCTACTCTGGACTGGTGTTTATTGAGTTTCATCCTATTGGAATAATAGATCTTGATTGCAGTGGTTCTATTTTTAGCACATCCCTACAGAGCTCAGCACAAAGACAGGCCTTGTGTCTGAGTCACTGACCATTAATACTTTCCTCTCATGCAGTCCTGGAGGGTCGAATGAAACATGTTGTTTGACTTAGAAGCAGCAGCAGTGGGGTTATTGTTTGACTACAATAAATGATGTGCTTTGAGATCTTTCTAGATCAGTGCTGTTATACATATACATTCATTGCTGTAGGACTGGTTGACATGGGGCTTAGAAACAACAATAATAAAGACAAATTCAAAGTTTTGCTCTCCAGATGGATCAGTTAGCTTCTTTGGTTGCAGACTCGTGTGTGTATGGTGTGTGTGTGTGTGTGTGTATGTGTGTACATGTGTGTGTCTATAGGAGTATAGATGTGCATCATTTACCTCATGGGTTTGTTTTGAGGAGCAAAACAGATAAATGTATAAAATGTTTTGAAAGCCTCAAAGCACTATATAAGTATTATAGGATTATTGTCATCATTAACACATTGAAAGTTCTGGTGGTGAATATAGTTCAGGGATTATATTATGTGTCAACTTTATGCTTATTATTATTAGGAAAGAATTCATATGAGGAGCTAATCTGACAGTATGCATCTCGTCTGGAAATGACCATTAATATTTGACATAACTAAGTGGTTCAGTGGAGAGTATAATGGACCTAGAGTCAGTTTTGACCTGAGTTTAAATATGGCTTCAGATACTTACTAAATATGTATCCCCACATCAGTCATTATCTCTCTCTGACTCAAATTTCTTAACTGTAAAAAGGGATGATAATAGTACCTATTTCCAAGGGTTTATTGTAAGGACCAAATGACATAATATTTGTAAAGCACTTAACAGGATGCCTGGTGTATATATAAAAGGAGTTTAATAAATGTGTATCATAAACAAGGAAAGACCATTGAGTTTGATTAGAGAATTCTCTAGCTAGTACCAAATATCTTTTTCAAGGTCACAGCCTTATTTGAGTATTCTCTCTCTCTCTCTCCCTCTCCCTCTCCCTCTCCCTCTCCCTCTCCCTCTCCCTCCCCTCTCCCCTCTCCCTCTCCCTCTCCCTCTCCCTCTCCCTCCCTCTCCCTCTCCCTCTCCCTCTCCCCTCTCCCTCTCCTCTCCTCTCCTCCCCTCTCCTCTCCTCTCTCTCCTCTCCTCTCCTCTCCTCTCCTCTCCTCTCCTCTCCTCTCCTCTCCTCTCCTCTCCTCTCCTCTCTTCTCCTTCTCTCTCTCTCTCTCTCTCTCTCTCTCTCTCTCTCTCTCTCTCTCTCTCTGTGTGTGTGTTTGTGTGTGTGTGCATTTGTGTATGTGTGGCCCCTTTCCTCTTCTCTGCTCTCCTCTCCTTTTATTTCTTCATTCCCCTTCCCTACCCTTTCCTCTCCTCTTTTCTCCTTATTTTTCTCTTCTTTTCTCTTCTCTCTCCTCTTCTTTCATCTTTTCCCCCCTGTCATTTACCTCAGTCCTTTTTCTGGGAAATTCTGGACTAGTCCACATGCACAGAGAAAGAGGCAAAAATTAAAAACAACTCTTCTTGCTTCTGGCCTAAACTCAGATTTGCTCAATTCTAGACTCAGGATATAGTGCACAGCTAAACAGAAATTCCCCTCTCCAATGTCCCTGGCAACTGGCAATCTAGACTCTGTTTGAAAATGTCCAACAAAGGGGCATAAAGACTTTTCAGAGAAGGTGAATTTGGGGAAGAATTGAAGGAAGCAGTGGTTGAGAATGTGACTGGATTTAGAGGGCAAAGTAGGGTACATTCTGGCTAAAGAAAAGGGATGTCAGAAGAAGTTATGTAAAGAAGGAGAATGCATTCAGGTACAGTAAGGTAATTGGTTTGGTTGGATCAGAAGGGCTGTATTTGGGAGTAATGGGAGAGGAAATGTGAAAGGGAGATGAAGGCTCACTGAAGAAGATTCCTGTGTTAAGCTGAGAAGTTTAGATTTGATATGGGGAGCTATTGTAGCTTCTTGAATAAACTAGTAATAGGATGAAAGTCGTGTTTGAGAAAGATAATTCTGGCAGCTACATGTAGGATGGGTTCAGCTGGGGGCAGGTAAATCAGTTAAGAGGCTGTAACTGTAATCCAGGTGTGAGATGATAAAATCTGAACTCAGATGGTGGTTGTGGAAATGGAAAGGAAGGCATGAGTCTGTTAGTGTGAACAATCGAATGGGTTTGAAAACCACATGGAATTTTGCACATGAATATTTTTGGTGTCTTTAATTCAAGTTTAAACAGGATAAATGAACTTTTATATATCATAATGATAGCTCATATTTCTAAAACATTTTTAGGGTTATGAAGTCCTTTCCTCAAAACAATCCTGGGAAGGTTGATAGTGAAAGCATTATTATTCTCATTTTATATAAAAGTAAACAGAGGCTCAGAGAGATAAAGTTACTTGCTGATAGGCATAGAACTGAGACTTGAACACAGAATCACAGAATGGCAGAGTTTGAGAGTTGGAAGAAACCCTAATAACTATAAAGCCGAAACCCAAACCAAAGGAATTCCCATTATAATATATTTCAAAAGTGTCAGTTTTTGTTTTAGACTTACAAAAATGAGATATACTATTTTTCTAGGCAGCCCATCACACTTCAGACAGCTCTAATTGTTCGGAAGTTTTTCTTGAAATTCAGCCTAAATGTTCCTCTTTGCAGCTTCCACCCATTGTTCCTTGTTAAACCTTCTGGATCCAAACATAATAAATCTAATCCCTCTTCCACAAGACAATCTGTCAAATAATTGAAGACAGCTATCATGTTTCCTCTGAGCCTTCCCAAGTCCTGTACTTTTCCCATTACATTACATGGCTTTGCTACAACTTTCTTTTTTCTTTTCTTTTCTTTCTTTCTTTCTTTCTTTTTTTTTTTAAATGGGAGAGGAGGTTTTGGTCTAGATATGCAGCCTTATCATTGTATGGGAAGTCTGATTCTGGAAATTCTCTTTAACAACTGCAGATCAGCAACTTGTCTGTACCTTATAGTCTTAAAAAAAAATTAGGGGGCCCTAAGATGAGAGGTGACTTGCCTATGATCTCATAGTTAGTGTGTGTTACTGGCAGAATGAAAATCCAGATCTTTTTCATTCTAGGGCTGGCCTTATATCCATATTCAACTCAGTAGCATTAATTACATTTTAATACTTCAAGGATATGGAATTAATTCATTGTAGAAGCAACTTCTCCCATCAATGTAGAAACAACTCTATGTGATTTAATAAATACTTTTCCTACCATTTCTTGAAGAAAAGCAATCATCCATTGGCTTATTGGGTGATTAGTTTCCTGGAATTTATCTAGGCCAGTTCTTGAAAAATGGGTGCAGTCTATGTAGCCCATGATAGGAAATCAGAAAAGGGCTTCTCTAGAATTAGGTAGAAAGCTATTTCTCATAGATTTCCTCCTCAAATTTTTAATCATTTACATAAAATTTAGGCTAAAAGTTTAGAGAGCCTACAGTTCTCCAACTCATCCTAAGCATTGCCAGGTCTGAGGCTGAGGAAACAATGGTTATTCATTCCCTAGAGAGCTAGTCAAGGAATCCTACCAGGGCCACTTTTAGGTCTCTGTTGAGGCTGCAATGAATACTTTCTTTAAATAGATCTAGTTTTCTCTTCTATGTTATGTTCTTTTCCTTTATTACCCCTTCAAAAACAGTAAGCACTTCAAAAAAATACCTGTTGAACAGATGCCTGAATAAGATGTCTTCATTTCATAGTGGATAGAGCAATAAATTTGGTTTGGGGAAAACTTGGTTGGAAATACTGACTCTGACACTAGCTGTGTGACTTCCTTGGACCTCAGTTTCTCCACCCATAAAATATAAATGATAATACCTATTGTGCCTACTTCCCCTGGATTGCCATGAGGATAGGATGAGATTATGTATGTTGAGTATTTTGTAAAATTTTAAAGAATTACCAATGATCATAAAGCTAGTTTGAATCAGGATGAGGATTTGAATCCAGATCTGACTACATAATTAACTTTCTATCTACTATTCCATACTTTCTCTTGTCATTGAATTTAAGATATAAAAATTTTATAATTCAACAGTGAATGTGAATATAATATGAAGGTGACCAGATCCAAATAGCTATTTAGACACATATCTAAGGATATATTTAGGAAAATGTTTTTAATATTCAGTGTCTGTTATTGGTCTATGTGCTGAAAAAAAGGCTGTTGATCAATATCCCTCAGAATATATTCCTCTTTTATTAGATAGGTGACTTTATTTTCACTGCAAAAAAAAATCATACTTTGGTATGTGTTATCACATAAAGTGAGCTGTTATTAGAATTAAGTTGTATTACCAAATAAAGGATTGGGAGTTGACAAAAAGTCTTGTGAAGTTGAATATGATGGTTCATCATGAGCCTTCAATGACAGATGTGCTCACAAATTTCAGACACCATGCCATATTTGAAACCTTAGAATGAAATTAATGTGTTCTGTGTGCTGGAAGAGAAGAACTCAGCAGATTTTATTTTGTTCTGTCTTTGAAAATCAGCAGAAGTCCAGATTTTACTTTTTTTCTGTCTTTTGAGGGGAAAAAACCCCTGATGATTTTTAATGCGTACAAACAGCCAAGTTAGCAAGTAACTTTGGTGACAGACACATGGAACACACCCTTTTGGATAACCCTCTGTGAAAATAAAAGTTCACCTCTTCAGAGAAAGCTCATTAAAAACTAGCAGATCTCAGTGGTTTTATTGCAAACCAATCAACCTGAACCTGTAAAGGAGTTTGACCTCACCCAGATTCATGGGCCTTCTATTTTTGACTTTACCTGCTAGTGATAGGAATTGATTTCAAAGGCTCTAAAATTAGCTCTGTACATCAAAGAACTGTTATAACATGTCTCCGTAATGTTAGCATTTTACAGGTTTGGCTCTTGTATGTGTGTGTGTTCTTTAATTTAAAAAGGGTAGCTCTCAAACACAAGCATTGGTGATTAAGTGGCTTCCCCCTCCAAAAATATCACTTGAGAATTGACTTACTCAGAAGTAAGGCTGTTTCTCTGAAAGCCGGTTGAAATCTAGATTGTAAGTCTCAGAAAAGTAGCAAGGTTACTTTCTTCTGCTGAGATTTGATCTAATTTAAGTTACTCATTGGCCTTGCAACTAGATAACCATTTTTGGTCATATATGAGCTCTTTTCATAATAAGACAGCAAAATATCTTTGTGACATTGAAAAACCAAGTAAAACAGCCACATAGAAGCTGTCAATCCTAACTCAGAGAAAAAGGAAGGTATTAAAAAAACAACAACTCATGTGCAATGAAATTTGAATGAACCATTAACAATTGTTTACTTTTTTGAGTCTTTCTAATAAACAATGTTTGGCTTTGCTTGTACTTTTTTGGGGGGGAGGGAGGATTCTTTTATTCAGCACATGCTGAATTCACACAATATGGGCTTATCAAATATGTATCAAATAGCACCAAGTCATTGCTAAATAATTTAAATGTTTATGATTGATTGAGTGAAATGATGAAAATTCACAGTTCCCTATCTATTGTTTTAACTTTTGCTTATATCTTCAAAGATGAACAGAAATAGAATAATTATTGGGTGAATGCAATTATTGAAGACAGCCAAACTGGATGACAAGGTCCCATTTCAATTGTTTCCCCTTAAGATGAGGCTTAATTTTTTTCTATTTTAATTTCTCTCTCCCTGTCCCTGTCCCTGTCCCTGTTTCTCTCCCTCTCCCTCTTCTTCTCCCTCTCCTTGTCCCTCTTCCTCTCCCTTTTCCTCTCCCTCCATCTCTCTCTCTCTCTCTCTCTCTCTCTCTCTCTCTCTCTCTCTCTCTCTCCTAATTATGCAGTTAATTATGTCAATTTGCTATTTCCCTCTGGCTGCATGGGGACATACTGTGACTGTGTCTATAGAAAGATTAAACAACAGGTTGGTCTTGTCAATTCAAACAATTGGGCAATAGAACGTTCTCTCTCTCTCTCTCTCTCTCTCTCTCCCTCTCTCTCTCTCTCTTTTTCTCTCTTTCAAAAAAAATTAGCTGTTTGTTTTGGGTCTGAATTAACTCATCTGTACAGTTGGTTCTTTATAGACATAGTCTCAAAATTATTGGAAAGGCCTTCTCTAAGAATTTTTAAGGTTCTCATTCTCAGATGCAAGAAATAGTGTTTTGTGCTCCACAGGCAAGATTCTTCTCTGACTTGTTTTCTATCTTTAACACCTTTTAGCTTCTCTTCCTCATGCTGCCACCCTTTCTGCTTTTAGGCATGAAGAAACTGTGAAGTGGTAAAAAGAGTTTGTGCTCATAAAGCTTTGATGACTTGACCATCTGGCTGGGAACCCTCATAAAGGAAGCCCTGCAGAGGTTAGGGAGGTCAGAGATTGCACAGACCAGGGGCCAAAGAGGGTCCAGTCACTTCACAGACTAAAACCCAACTTCTATCTGATCAAAACCAAGCTGCAGTCATCAATCTCAGACGACTCGTATCTGAATGGATTGTTGATAAACATCCCTTCTTTCTCCATTGCTCTGTCCTGTTCTCTTTCTCTTTTTCTCTTGCTTTCATAAATCTACAAAACCATAAAGAAAATCTCTTTGCCCATATTCTGTTGTAATAGCTTCCATCCTTCCCCAGTGCTCAGCTCATTAACAAGTGACCTGAAGGCAGAAAAAAAAAAAAGAAAAAAATTTGTATAATGGCACCTTGCTGTTTAGAGAATATAAAAGTAAACAGGCCTTTTTTTTCCTGGATGGGGGAGTCGGGGGAGAGGATACAAAAATATTCTGGCAAACATAGAGAATATTCTGATAAAAAGTTAGAAGAGAAATGGGTAGGTGTTCCTTGCACTTTGGTTTTAGTTTTTTTTAAACTATATAATCAATTTGTACATTTATGAAGATACAGTTTCTTGGCATCCATAGTTTTTTTTTATACATATACACAGGTTTCTATAAATAGATAGAAATAATTTTAAAGGTCCTTAAATATAAGGATGATTTCTCTGTCAGCAGATTAGTGTCCAGCATCAGGTTTATGAATTGTAAGGCTTCATTAGTCTTAAAGTGGTAACAAAGGAAGATGCGTCCTAAAAAGTGTCATCCTTCATCTTGGAGGGCAGTGGCTGACACATTAGGAATCTATATGCTCAATTAAGCACTGGCAGGCTCATTTTTTCTCTTTCTCTCTTGTTCCCTCTCTCCCTATCTCTCTCCTTGCCTCTTTTTTCCCATCTCCTTCCTTCCCATTCCTATTTACTCTTTCCCATTATTTCTTTTCTCTATTTCATTTTCCCACATACCTTCTCTCTATCTTTTTTTTCTTGTCACTTTTTTTCTCCCTGATCCCTCCGTTTTTTCCCATCTGTCTTATTCCCCCTTACTAATCTTTTTCTTATTTATCCTTACTTTTCTCTTGTTTCTCTATCCTTGTCAGATCCATCCTTTTATTTTACTCCCTTCTTTCTTCTTTTTTGCCCCCACTTGATTTTCTTTCCTCTAATCTCTCCATTACTACCTTAGACCATATTGATATCTCTCCCTGACTGCTAACACTCAATTAGAAACTGTCTTGGTAGATAAGATTTTCAATAATAGCTCTTGTGCAGTTATTTTAGCATTCCATTATTTCATGCTGAACAGCCAAACTATTAATTAAATATAATTTTGTTTAAAATTACCCACTTCTTTCCCAAATGAAAAATGATGAAAATTAAATCTAATCAAAAAAGTATTGATGATAAAATGTTGTATGATGTCTCTGACTAGTAATTTGGATCAAAAGTTATTTTTTGTTTCAGTGACACAAATATTAAATTAATCTGTCAAGAGAATTTACTGAAGATAGACTTTCTAGCAGTCTTTCCCATTCACAAACTCACTTTCAACTACATATGCATGTGTATGTGATGATAAATTCTAGTTCTTTAAAGTCCTAGAGTGGGCAACTCGGTGATATGTGTCAATAGAGTACTGGGTCTGTGATTAGGACGACCCCTCTTCCTAAATTCAAATCTGGAATCAGAACACTTACTAGCTACGTGACCCATGACATGTTATTTGGCCCTGTCTGGCTCAATTTCCTCATGTGTAAAATGAGTTGAAGAAGAAATGACAAACCACACCAGTATTTTTTACCAAGAAAACCCCAAATGGAGCCACAAAGAGTCAGATAGGACTGAAAATGAATGTAGTCTTACAAGTGATAAGAAAGAAAACAGGTAATAAAAAGACAAAGTATGGTCAAATTTAATAAAAGTGTAATGCCAATATAATGATCAGTGGTCTTTCAATTTAGTGATGTAGGTATGTACAGCAGAAGGAAGTGTCTTTGAGGTTATACTGGATTCCAGATAATCCCATCTTTGATGCTTATTACTTGTGTTACCTTGTTACCTCAAAAACAGTTACAACTCACTAAACTCCTTTTAGCTTGACTTCCTCTTCTATAAAATGAGTGAGATAGTCTTGAGTAATCTCTCTAAGTCTCAGTTTACTCATCTGAAAAATGAGGAGATAGGACATGGTGATCTACACAGTTACAACCCAATGGATAAGTATAATAGTGCACATGATTCACTGTTATAGCTATGATTAATTGTGTTAATCCCTTTATTATAATTGGCTGATTTGGTTATCAGTAGAGCAGACTAATGGTTGATGAAAGGAGGCTCTGATAGTTATCCTTGTTCAACAGGATTTAAGGGAACTTAAAAGGAAAGAAAAATAAAAGGAGAGAGGAAATAGGCAACTGAAGGAAATGCTATTTCAAAAAATAAAAATAAAATTTTATAAGCAAACTGAATTCCTCAAAACTTTAGGAATATTCAAAACTCAAGGAATAGGCTTCCATATAAATAGTCACCTCCTCAATTCTAGGAGGGTATATATATTTTTCATGTGCCTATTACTTTTACTAATTGTGTCATTCCTATAATGATGAGTTGATACAGAACTAGATGTAGGCAAAGTACATGTGTACCAATTTCTCATTTCTCATTATTATGCGAGGAAGCAGTAAGTTTTAGCATATAGGTCTATAGCACTTGATTTGAATCTCTGCTCTGCTATTTCCTACATATGACTTTAACAAAACCATCTATCCTCTTAGGTTTCTGTTTTCCTTGGTTTCAAAATATGGATATTAATTAAAATCTTTTCCAGTTTTAGACTACTTCTGCTTTATTTCAGCACCAATGTTTGCATGTTCTGTGGAGAAAAGGATTGGGAAAAGTGATTGATAACTAGGATGTCACCAACACCCATTTCCCACCTTGAAGTATTTGCATTTCAAAACAGAACTGAAGGAAAGTAAGGGATGGATTTATAGACAAGAAAATTACATAGTGGGATTTCAGGAAGGGTCTTAATTAAGTGGGATGTATGATTGAGAACATTTAGATGAGGATCAAAGGCAGGGGAGAGTAATAGAAATAATGTTGTGAGACTACATGACCTAATGCTCAGAACAGTGCCTGGCATATAGTAATAAATAAGTATTTACTACCTGTTAAATTGGAGAAAAAATGATCAGCTCCTGATATTGATAATTACACAAAAACAGTATATAGTAGTGATGGGAGAATATTGAGATATCTAGTTAAAGAGATAGGATTGTATCCTAATCTAGAGTTGAAAGGGATACCAGGGACCATGTAATCAGATCCCCTCATTTTACAAAAAGATGGAAGTAAGGTCCAGAGAAGTTAAATATTTGCCTAAAGCTGCCTGATTAGTGCCAGAGGCAGAATTTAAGCTTATATCCATTGACTTCAGAACCATTCTTTTTTTCTACTGTACCATACTATTTTTCTAGAATTTTCTTATTCTATTCTGCAACAAGTTCCCCTACTCTTCAAATTATTTAGATATTCAGTGCCCTCATGGCCTCTCCTTTTCCCTTCTTATTTAGATTATCCTCTGTTATCTTCTTTCAGATTAAAGATATGCAATATCCTACTGGTTGGTCTCCCTTTCTCAAGTCTCTTCCCATTCTAGTCCATCCCTTACTGAGCAGTTGAAATGATCTTCTCAAAGTTCATGTCTAATTATGTCATTCCTTACTGTCATTCAATCAATTTCAGTCATTCCTTATTGCTTCCACCATCAAATATAAAATCCTCTATTTCATAATGTTTTCATAACCTACTTCTTTTCTATCTTTTTAGACTTATTCTACATTAGCCTCTCTCCCTCCCAATTCTCCCCCACTTCATCCCCATATTCTGCAATCTAGTGACATTGCCCTTCTTGATGATTTTTTTCATTAGACACTCTATCTCCCACCTCTGTGAATTTTTACTGACTATCCCTCATGCCTGAAACTTCTTCTGAATCTCTGCCTCCTAGTTTCTCTGGCTTCCTTCAAGACTAGTTTAAGTCTCATCTTTTGCAATAAGATCCTCCTTAATCTTAGTTCCTCCATTAGTGATTATTTCCAATTGGTTAAATAGATATATAAACATATATATTCTGTTTGTGCATGATTGTTTGAATCTTGTCTTCTCCAATATACTGTGAACTTCTTTGATGGCAGATTATTTTTTGTTTTGGTCTTTCTTTGTGTCTTTAGTGCTTAGAATATTGTCTGGCACATAATAAATATGTCTAGTAAAAATATATGTGTGTATTTTTGTGTATAAATATATATGTATTTCAGGAAATGTATACTTTATTATATATTAATATATGCTTGTTGACTGACTAAAATATGCTAATAATCAATTGCAATATAAAGGCCTGTCCTTTTGAGGAGAGTACTCATGCCTTTCCCAATGTCAAAATGTCTATACTTTAATGGGTGAAACTGCAAGGGTTATGAAGAGGTCTCTTAATGATGAGAGAGAGAGAGAGAGAGAGAGAGAGAGAGAGAGAGAGAGAGAGAGAAGGCGGAGGCAGACAGGGAAGCAAAGAGGGAGAGAGAGGAAGAGAGTCAGTTTCTGCCTTCATCTTTCTCCATTAAAGTGATTAAGTAAATATATTGGAAATTACTTTATTTGGGAAAGATTTAAATTGTGAACTATGGGTTGGTGGAAAGAAATCTCTAATCCCTTCTCACTGTTTCCAAATATATATATCTTATATAAACAATTCTGTGTCCCATTAAAACTTAATATCTAAATAAAAGATGAAAAATAAACATATCTCAGGTATTTTTCTGTTTTATCTCACTGTTTCTTTAGGGCACCTATAGTTATATATTTTAGGGCTTTGTAGTGACAGTTCATAACCTTAGTAAACAAGTGCCATTGGAATGTTGCTGAGCCAAAAAAAACTTGAAGTATTTAAGTCTCATCTAAATATGAACATCAAGAGTTTGTATTACAGAAGATTTTGATCAAACAGTTCACAGATACCTCATTCTTCTTTTCCAGTCCCCAAACCAATAAACTAGTAATGATCAGTCATTGTGCCAGTGAAGCAAATAATTGGGGATTCTTCATTCTCTAGATACTTGTATACAATATTTGTATAATGTTCACCATTTTCAGTTTACTGGAACCAGAGAAATATTGGACAATAGAAATTTACCAATTATCCAAAATCTTTTTTTTTTCAGACATTCAATAACATCAACCCTTTCCTTCACAAAGATCATAGACTTAGAACAGAAAGAGACCTCAGAGCACCTAAAAATTAGGAAAATTAATTGATTAGAAGGGCTTCTCCATTATGATAAATTGCTCATCATTCATTAAGGAATGAATGCTTCAACGATCGTTAGTAGATAATAGGGTGAAGTAGAGCTGAAAAGATTTTTAAAAAGTGAAGTTAAAAAACTTGCATCTTAAGTAGAATTAGAGGCCAGTAGACTATAAAAAAAGGATCCCTGCAGATCACATTGATTTAGCCACATATTCTCATTGTATATTATCTATTGTTTTTTCATTTATTTTGTTAAATATTTCCCAATTACATTTTAATCTGGTTCAACAGGCCTGTTTTTGACATTTCTGGTTTAGACAACCTAAATATCGGATAATGAGTTAGCTAGCTGTGCTTTTATTTTTTTTTGACTTGCATTACAGTTTTACCACAGCAATAAATATATTAAACCCTTTAGTAATGAAAGTGATATCCTGGGTTAGATATTTTTATTCAAATACTGAATAGTGACATGATCCCCTTATATGGTTAACTGGTTTTTTTAAGTTACCATCCCATCAATTTTAATTTAGCATTATGGAGATGGGAAAACAAAAACAGTGAGATTCATTAAATTGGCCCAAACTAAATAGAAAAAATCTTTATCCATTGCAATTTTGCTGACCAGAATTATATTCTGGCATTAACTTCTGTGAAGTCAAGACCCAAATTGGAGATTCGATTTTGCTCTGAAGAACAAACCATTCTCAGTATACACTGGCAAGACTAATCCATGGTTAGCTTTGATTTACAATGATACTCTAACTGGTGCAAGATAAACTAATTTCCATGTCACTATCACCCATGGGATATTGACTGACTACAAACCAAATTTATGTTGCAAATTAGTCATTTATTATGAAAAATGTCTCTGCTGATGGGTGGAAGCATTTAAGGATCATCTATCCAATTTCAGCAAATAGTATTTATTGGCTTGAATCCAATGAGATGCAAAGTCTTATAATATTTGACTTTGCTGCCAAAAGATTTAACAACTTGTGACCCTGGCACTTGTCAGATAAAAGGTGTGAAAGTGATATTTTGCAGTACGTGGTTTTTGAAGTTCAAGTTGATTTATGTCACAGAGAAAAGGCAGATTACTTACTTTATGTGCTTCTGACATTTATCTGCTTCTGGTTGTCCAAGTTAAGCTATAATTTCCTCTGCGATGTGTGGCATAGAACAGGTGTCTTCCAACTTCAAACATCCTTTCTCACGACTGAAATCAACAGGCAGCAATCACACGAAGCAATGAGATGCCTGCACAGAGTATTGATGACATGTGCATATATGTGTCTACATATATTTGCCCACCTGAATGGAGAGGGAGTCCCTAGGGAAAGAGAACCATGCAGACAGGCAGAACCTTGGAGCTTCAGTCTAATGTGCCATTAATCATGTCAGTCATTCACAATGCAAAGATTTACATAATGTACAGACACAGTTAATCAGGACTGAAATATAGTTAATTGTGCACAGGACCACTTGCTGGGGCTGTTAGACAGGGTTCATGATTTGACTAGAGGCTGGATTAGATGTGCCTTGAGGTCATTTCTAAGATTCTATAAGTCCATGATTGAGATGGAAAAGGGAAAAAATTCAGCCCAGCTTAATGATGACTTTTTTTTTCCCAAAGAGAAAGCAGTAAAAAGATAAGAAACATTAGCTAAACAATACATACCTAGACATACTGAGGCATCATTTTGGCTTTATTCATTGGAAATTGTCAAATCTACTCCCCCCCTCCAAAAAAAAAAAAAGCTAATGATATCATGAGTTAATTCTACAAGTAAAGAATTTATAATTTTATCTTTAGTGTAGAGAACAGATGAATGTTATTCAGAATTAATCAATAGTTACAGCAAGTAGTTAAAAGATCTAATGTATAACCACATGTAAGGCTTTGCAGCCATGTCCCTCAAAAAATGCTGAAGTCTTATGAACTTATAAAAATTAGGAACTCAGAGGTAATCTAATGACTAACTTGTCTCTTTTGTTTCATTCTTTTGCTCCAATTTTGATTGACTAACCCTGACTTTTGACTTGTTTGCTATTCGTTTTTCTTCCAAACTCAGTGAAATTCAATAATTCTTTAAAGAATTCTATTTATCAGACACAGTGCTAGATGATAGGGATGCAGACTACTCCCAAAAACTAATAACAAAAAGAACAAGAATATCAGCAAAACTTAACAGCCAGTGCTTATATTCTTTTGGTCAAATGCAACTTGATAATTAAGTAAAATATGACTTGAAAAGGGAGACAGGGAATATTAGGTTGTTAGCAACCTGGTTGGGTCTGCAGAGAAGATCAGGAAAGACTTTGCAGAAGAAGTAGCTCTAGTGTTGTCCCTTGAAAGAAGTTAAATATTTTATTAGTCAGAGGTGAGGACATAGTACATTCCATTCATAGGGGATGTCAATTTAACTGGAACATAATGGGAGTCATATTGCAGAGAATTGGAAAGTCAGTTAAATTCTCAATGGTCTGGGCAACTCTCCAGGTCTATACATTGCAGAGAAAGAGCCAAAGTACTTTGAGAGAGGAAGTTTTCACAGGTCTATCCCTACTCCTTTAAGTCCTACTTCTTCTTCTTCTTTATTTTTTTTTCTGAGGCAATTGGGATTAAGTGAGTTGCTCAGTAGGACATAGCTAGGAAGTGTTAAATGTCTGAGGTCACATTTGAACTCAGGTTCTCCTGACGTCAGGACTGGCACTCTATCCACTGTACCACTTAGCTGCCCCTTAAGTCCTACTTCTACCTCTCAGTGATCTTACTATTCTTTCAACTAAACTTCTAATCCTTTGTACCTTGTTTACTTCATTTCCCATCCCACTCCCATCCCCCTAAGCAATTAGATTTTCTCTTTTACTCTATTTTGACTAGTCTCTATTGCTCCTGCTCAGTCTGGTTTTGGAGTCCATTTACTAAAACTTCCCTTCCTATTGCTTCATTCTCAGAGATTATATTTCCTCATTGTCTATCTGATAGGAATTTGGGCCATCTTAACTTTTGTCTTTTGAGACTATATTTTTTAGCTCTCTTTATAACAAGGACTTCTGTCTGGCCACCTACTTGGCTTCTATGTCACTGACTCATTCTTTTTCTTTTTCCATTAGATCTCAGATCTGATGGTTTATCTGGTGGTCAAAGCAGATCACATTCCACTCTTCACATTCAACAATAACTCTTATTACTCAATACTGTTGCCAACCACAGTAACTCAACAGTCTCTGAGTCCTAGAAAATACGCTAAATAATGAATATATATTTGGATCACAAGAGGAGATAAAATTTTCCTTTCATCAATTGTTGCACAATTAATTTAATTCTTGGTATTTTTATCCTTTTAGGTTTCATCTATTCCTTTCTAGGGCCTGGGACTTTAGTCATTGGCACAAGTCTTTAGTCATTTTATCTACCAGATTTAATTCCTTTAATCTATTTATCACTTCCACTTCATATTCAAAATATGAATTAGTATTGTTGTGATTTATTCAATCAAAAACTTTAATGATGTCAATGAAGCAAAAGTAGATGGGTTTTCTGGCATGTCTTTGCTTCCTCCATAATCCACTGTATATTGGCAATTTGGTTTCTAGTTTCTGTGTCTCTTCAAAACCCAGCCTGCTCTTCTGGTAATTCTCAGTTCATTTATTGCTGAAACCCAGTTAACAGAATCTGTGTGTGAGGAAAGGAAAGTGATCAAAAACAAACAAACACAAAATCAGGCACTAATAAGTGCCTTAAAGGAAAGTGATCAAAAGCAAACAAACACAAAATCAGGCACTAATAAATGTGCTGCAAAAATATTCTAAACTAAGACTTCCAGAAGACTGCCAGGCTTGGAAATTTGCTACTTATTCATTTCAGTGGATCACAGACTTCTCTTGAATATGGAAAAACAGAAAAGACTGGTAAAAAAATACAAACATTTAAAAAAATATAAAAATCTAGCTGCTAATCATGCAATTAAAAACAAAAATAAAACTAGGCAAAATTATGCAAAGATTGATGGTCTGAATTTTTATCAATTAAATTCTCTTTTTTTATTCAAAGCTACAACAGAATTATTCTTCAAAAAAGAGTATAAAATCTAGACATCTTTAGACTGTGATACCCCAAAATACTTTCCAAATGTTTTAAGAATTTTTTTTTCCAAATTAGCTTGGGGATCTTACATTCATTAAATAATGATGAATTCAGATACTTATTTTAACAAATTGAGAATCAGAATTGTGGAATTACTGAAATTTCCAAATGGAGATACAATATTACAATACAACCTTTCTCTATATCACATACAAAACAAAATATTTTTTAAAATCATTCAGGAAATGGAGATAAACATACTTCAATAACTTGAGAAATTACTTGACAAATTCTATTGAAAATCCTTTGGCTTTAATCCAAAGCAAATCAATTGGACTGTTCAACAAACTTATGCTTAATATCTAACAAGAGATATACTTTCATGTTTATGCATAAAAATATGTGTCAAAATTTGGTGAACTCAATGTCACCTTCTGAATTCAATGCCATGTCATGTGAATCTATTGATTTCAGAAAAAGGAGGGCGTAAAAAACTGAAAAATATCAAGATGTAAAAAACACAAGACATCCTATGGGGATCCAATTAATTATTCTGACTTTGTCACCATTAATTTACAAGGAATTGGAAAACCTGTCTTCATTCCAGTTCCAAACAAACACAGTCTTAGAAGTGAACATCTCATCTATTCCACCCCCATTGTTTTTACAATAGAGAAACTGAGGCTCAGGAAGATCTTTTTTTTGACCATAAATCTCACAGGAAGTGAGATAAGAACCAATGGTTCAAAATTCAATATAGTTTTCATTATATTATCACACTCATTTTTGTGACCTTAGGCAAGTTAATTAATTCCTTTGGGATTGCCTCTTCATCTACAAAACAATTAAAATAATATTTGTATCATAGATATCATAGGCTTTTAGAAGCAGGGCTTGTTTAACTTCCTCTTTTTATAAGTGAGGAAAGATACATAATGTCTTGATTAATGTCACACAAGTGGCAAATAGTAGGCCTGAGAATCTAATACATCTTGTGCCATCAAATCCAGTGATACTCCCAGTCTAACATGCTGCATAAATGAAAATGATTATTTTTTTCTGACTCATTTAGTTCGATTAAAAGAAGTCAAGTTATTTTCCTTGTTGCACACCTTAATTGTGTGATCTTTGATGAATGTCATTTCACTGATTTCCAGGATTTTTTAATCTTTAAAATTCAATTATCTCTGAGTAGGAATAGCCATGGTATGATGGAAAGCTTCTTGGATTTGGAATTCAAAAAATTCAGTTGTTGCCTATCTCTGCCACTTGCAAGTTGTAGGTCCTTGTATAAGTCATTTGATCTTTGTTTCTCAGAGTTCACCTTGATAAACAAAAAAAGAGCACAACATCCCACCTCATTTGAACCATCCTGAGTCTCAACTGAATAATATACAGAAAGCCCTTTGTAAGCTCAAAAATTACTATAGAAATTATGCTAATATTATGACTTTTGACAGCTGATATTTTACTTTCACTTTTTGACTCTTCATCTCTCTCTCTCTCTTTCTCTCGCTCTCTCTTTCTCTTTGTCTGTCTGTCTCTGTCTGTCTGTCCCTTTCATACACACACACATACACACACACATACACATACACACAAACACACACTCACACATCCTGAGCCAATGGATACAGAGGTCATTGAATATTGTACAATCTTCAGTTACCCCAT
Source organism: Sarcophilus harrisii (assembly GCF_902635505.1). Taxonomy (NCBI): domain Eukaryota; kingdom Metazoa; phylum Chordata; class Mammalia; order Dasyuromorphia; family Dasyuridae; genus Sarcophilus; species Sarcophilus harrisii. The sequence continues at coordinate 531,649,950 of NC_045426.1, read as the reverse complement.
TTTCCTTGTCAGTAGTATATATATACCCCTACCAAAATGAAAGTACAAAAACTACTTGGAAGAAATACCCATTTCCCCTTTAGCTGAACAACAGCAAAACAAGCTATCAAAACTTACTAGGTGCTAATAAACTCTTTAATTGATTAAAAGTCAGTTTGTCTATCATTTTAGACATTGACAGACAGTAAGCCACCTTTCAAAAAGACAGTGAGACCTTTTCCCTCTAGACCAAGCATTTTATGAAGTATGAATAAAAAGGAGGATGCCATTTTTTAAACCAACATATACAGATTTATACATCCAAATTTATATTGTTCTCTTTACCATCCTCTGGTTTAATTTTTCCAATATCATGAACTAAGTAGTTGGGGGAATTCCTTTTATGGAATTGCTTCCAGACATTTTTGGAATTAGTTAATTAATTCCTTCATTAACAAACATTTATTGAAGGTTTACTATGTGACAGACACTGTGTTAGATGTTGAGAATGCAAATGGAAATAACACATAGCACTTCCATATGTAGCTATAATTCAAGGTACAGAGTCACTATGGCTATAAAATGCAAAGAAAAATCTTCAATAGGTGAGAATGCCAAGTTCACTTTTAACTAGGTGCATTAGATCAGAGATTATTAAACTTTTTCCACTCATGACTCATTTTTGCCAGAGAAATTTTTATGTGACTCTGGTTATACAAGTATATAAAATAGGTATATAAATCAAACATTTTTATAACAAAAAATCATAATTTTGTGATTTACATTCAGTTATGAGATTACATATGGGTTCACAACCTACAATTTAAGAAGCTGGACATTAGAGAGTGGCTCAAAATGGAGAGAGAATTCAAGGTAGACTCAATTGATGAGTAGTAATTCAACAGGTAGAAATAAGGATTTGAGGTCAGGGGATGAGGAGAATATTCTGAGCAGTAGCAATGATATAAGAAAAGCAATGGAAGATGGATAGTATAGGGCAAGGGTCAACATGCCTGAATAGAATTAAAATGTAATAGGAACATTTTTAACAAAATAAATAAAACTAAAATAAAACAAAGATAATATTGCATGTCAAAGCTAAGGCAGTCTGTATGGATCCTTCTGCACATAGTAGTGGATCCTGTTTCTTTTTGAGTATGACATTAGTGGTATAGGACATGATCAAGGAATGGCAGATATTTCAATTTGAAGACAAAACAGAAGATTCTGAAAGAAATCCTTTCTGGCAATAGCAAAGTTATTGGGAAATCTTCACTGTTCCTTCGGTATTTTTTTAAAAATAAGTTTTTATCACTAGCTTTTGTTTCTTATACCATCAATCTTTCCCCTAGTATCCTTCACATTGCAAAGAGTCATCCCATAGAATAAATGTTTTTAAAGACAAAAAAAAACACAAGAGAAGAAAATAAGCTCTCTTTAGCCCTATGCTCTCTAGTGTTTTAATAGGAATGGATGCTGTATTTTGTCAAAAGCTTTTTCTGCATTTATTGAGATTATAATATGATTTTTATTAGTTTTGTTATCAATATGGTTGATTATAGTATTAGCCCTGCATTCCTGGTATAAATCCTACTTGGTCTTAGTGTTAATATTATCCTGCTCGTAAATTGCTATAATCTTTATGGTAATATTTTATTTAAATTTTTTGCACCAATATTCATTAGAGATTGGTCTGAAATTTTCTTCCTCTGTTTTGGCCCTTCCTGATTTACGTATCACTGCCATAGTTGTGTTATAGAAGGAATTTGGCCATACTTCTTCTTTACATATTTTTGCAAATAATTTACATAGTATTGGAATTAATTGTTCTTTAAATGTTTGGTAGAATTCATTTGTGAATACATCTGCCCTTGGAGATTTTTTCTTAGGGAGTTCATTAATAACTTATTCAACTTCTTTTTCTAAAATGGGACTATTTAAGTATTTTATTTCCTCTTCCGTTAACCTGAGCAATTTTTATTTTTGTAAATATTCATCCATCAGTTAAATTGTAAGACTTACTGCTATAGAATTGAGCAAAATAGCTCCTAATTATTGTTTTAATTTCTTTTTCATTGATGGTGAGTTCATTCTTTTCATTTTAGATGCTGGTGATTTGGTTTTTTTCTTCCCTTTTTTCTGATCAAGTTAACCAAAGGTTTATTTATTTTGTTAGTTTTTTCATAAAACCAACTCTTATTTTTGTTTATTAGTTCAATAGTTTTCTTAGTTTCTATTTTATTAATCTCTCCTTTGAGTTTGAAATTTTCTAATTTGGTATTTAATTGGGGATTTTTAATTTGCTCTTTTCCTAGCTTTTTTAGTTGCATGCCTAATTCTTTGATTTCCTCTTTCTCTATTTTAATTATGTAGCTATTTAGAGATATAAATTTTCCCCTAAAAACCTGCTTTGCTGCATCTCATAGGTTTAGGTATGTTGTCTCATTATTGTCATTTTCTTGGATCAAATTATGGATTGCTTCTGTGATTTGCTCTTTGACCTCAATCTTTAGAATTAGATTATTTAATTTCCAATAGCTTTTTAGTCTATCTTTCCCTGGCTTTTCATTGAATATATTTTTATTGCATTATGGTCTGTAAAGAAAGCATTTATTATTTCTGCCTTTTTGCATTTGATTGTGAGATTTTTATACCCTAATACATGGTCAATTATTATGTAGATCAAATTTTGTTTTCTCAGCACTGCCAAGAAAAAAGGTATATTCCTTTCTTTCCTTATTCAGTTTTCTCCAGAGGTCTATCATATCTAGGTTTTCCAGGATCCTATTAATCTCCCTAATTTTTTCTTGTTTAATTTATGGTTAGATTTGTCTGATTCTGAGAGAGAAAGGCTGAGATTCCTGAGTAGAATAGTTTTGTTGTCTATTTCTTCCTGTAAGTTCTTAACTAGGGATTTGCATTTGGTACATACACATTTAATATCCTTATTATGTCATTGTTTATGACACCCTTTATCAAGATGTACTTTTCTTCCTTATCTCTTTTTAAGAAGACCTATTTAAGAAGATGGTATTTATCTGAGATCAGAATTGCTCCCCCCTGCTATTTTTACTTTAGCTGAAGCATAATATATTCTGTTCTATCCTAGACACATAGCCTTGTATGTATCTCTTTGTGTCAAATGTTTTTCTTGTAAATAATATATTGTAGGATTCTGTTATTTAATCCACTCTCTTACTTGCTTCCATTTTATGGAAGAATTCATCCCATTTCCCATCAACAGTTATGGTTACCAGCTCTGTATTTCCCTCCATCCTATTTTCTCCTCTGTATATACTTTTGTTCTCTCTTTCAAACTTGTCCTTTTTTTTACCCACCCCACATACTACCTTGTCTTCTATGACCCCTCCTCCTTCTCTTAATAGTATTTTTTTTAACTCAATTCACCCACTGCCTTATGTTCTATCAACCCTTCCCTCATTCTCTTACATTTCTGCCCTTTCTTGTATTCTTTCTCTTCCTTTTTTCCCCCCTCTTTCTCCTCCTACTTCTTTATAGGATTAAATAAATTTCTATATCCAATTAAATGATTAAGTTATTCTCTCTTAGAGCCAAAATTGATGAGATCAGGTGTCAGACAATGCTCATCACCTTCCCTTTCCTCCCTGGATTGTAATAGGTGTTTTGAGCCTCTTGTTTTGAACCAATTGTCCCATTAGACCTTTCCTTTCCTCTTTTTCCAATACAGACCTTTTTCCATCCCTTAATGTCTTTTTCTTTGATGTCATCACATCAGAGTCCATGCATAGACATACCTCAGCCCATGTGATGTCCCCTTTGTCTATCCCTATGTCAAACATAATTCTCAAGACTTACAAATATTATTTTCCTATCTAAGGATGTAAACAGTTGAACCTTTAACTATGTATTTCTCTGTGTTTACCTTCCTATGGTTTTCTTGAGTCCTGTGTTTGTAGATTACATTTTCTGTTTAGTTCTGTTTTTTTCAATAGAAATGATTGAAAATTTCTTACTTCATTGAAGCTCCATCCAATCCTTTATTGTATAAGCTGTCAGATCCTGGATAATTCTAACTGTTGCTCCTTGATATTTGAGTTGTTTTTTCTAGCAGCTTATAGTATTTTTACCTTGCGATTGTAGTTTTGGAGTTTTGCAACAGTGTCCTTTGGGATTTTCTTTGTGGGATTTCTTTCCAGAGGTGATAGATTCTTTCAATGAGTATTTCCTCTTCTGCTTCTTTGTAGCAGTTTTCCTTAATGACCTCTTGTAGAGTATTATCCAGGCACTTTTTTGGTCATGGCTTTTAAATTATCTTCTGGCTTTATTTTCCAGGTTGGCTGTTTTGCCAAGGAAATATTTCCCATTTTCTTCCACTTTTTCATTCTTTTTTAGTTTTTTTCTGATTGATTCTTGAAGTCTTACAAAGTTAGCAGCTTCCATTTGCCCTGTTCTACTTTTTAATGTGTGATTATCATCAGTTATCTTTTGTATCTCTTTTTATTTTTCTGTTTAAGTAGTTGTTTTCTGGATAATTTTTTCCCCTTTCTTTTCCAAACTATTGAGTCTCTCATACATATTTCTCATTTCTTTTCTCATTTTTCTTCTACCTCTCTTATTTGCTTTTTGAAGTGTTTTATGAGTACTTCCAAGATGCCTCTTTGGGCTCAAGACCAAACCATATTATTCTTTAAGATTTCCTTTGTAGACATTTTGTCCTCATCTTATTTGTTGTTTTGATCTTCTCTGTTACCATAGTAGCTTACTATAGTCAAGGTTATTTTCAGTTTCTTGCTCATTTCATTTCTTTTTCTTTTGGTATTTGCTCTTTTTATTTGTATAATTAAGCTCTGCTCCTGGGTAAAGGGGATGCTGTCTCAAACTTCCTGTGCAGCTCTGAGCCTTGACTTTGAATTACAGGGGCCCCTTGTATTTGTAGGGTATAGCTTTGCCTGCTCTTTTCAGGAAACATCCTGATTTCCCAGAGTCTGACTTCTGAGCTGGAATTGGAGGCTGCACCACTGATCTGTTCCTATACTGAGCCAGTACTGAGAATCTTAGTTGCTGACTTGTTGTTAACACCCTGTCAGTGGCTTTCTATGAGTCTATCTGACCTGTGCTGAATATCTTCTTCATCACAGTGAGACTGACCTTTCTTGAAGTTTTTTTTTCTGTCTATCTTGAGCTGGAGAGAGGTTTCATTCCATCAGACTCTGTTCAGAGGTTTGGTTTCATGTGTTTTTTGCAAAAAATTAAAATAGCTTGAACAACTTCCTGACTTTACTCTGCCATATTGGTTCCACCTCTGGAATGACATTGTATTCTTGATATTTATAATTTAGTAATTTATTTTGAATTTTGTATGTATATGTATGTAGTTGTTCTTTCCATTTATTCTTACAGTCATTTTATATATATATATATATATATATATATATATATATATATATATTCTTACTGCTTATTTCATTTTCCATTGGTTCATGAAAATCTATGATTCTCTGCATTTATTGTATTCATCATTTCTTATAGCACAGTGGTACTCCATTATATACCATAATTTGTTTAGCAACTTCTAAATCAATAGGAAAGCTCCTTTGTTTCCAATTATTTTCTATTGCAAAAGTGCTGTTTTACATATATTGATATAGATGGGAACTTTTTTATCTCAACAATGCTATTGGAGTATAAGTTTAGTAATGGAGTTTCTGATTCTCCAATCCCATATTTTCATCAACTACCCTTGATATATGAGTAGACATGTGTATTCATAGAAACGCAAAATTTCTGAATTAGAAGAGAACTCAGAATCCATCAAATTGCACCTATTTTCACATGCTTGAGGTAGACAGCATCCTCACTCACTGATGGATTTGAGACATTTATGTTTTCTGCAACCTGATTTAACATGTCTACCTAAACAGTTTAGGTATGCAGGCTACAAATGCTTCTTGGAGCCTCAGATAAGAGTTAGCTGGATCAGTAGACCACCAAAGGTAGAAAGCGGCCCTGAAAAAGGCTCAAACTCCTACATCAAATACTAGTTTTCCCTGAATATACCTTCCCCTTCCCTCTCCCAAGTCCTATATTTGATGATTAGTGGAAAGATAAACTTCTAGACAGGTTGAAGCTCACTTAAAAAGGACCTTGAAGGCAAATCCTTTTCAATTATTATCAGAGATTCTTAAGATGAGGAATAACTTAGCCAGAGCTATGTTTTATTTAGATGTATCCACTATGAAGGATATATGGTATATTGGATAGATTTGTAATAGAATGAAAAGAGGTAGGCCACAGTGAAAAGGACCAGAATGAATATTAGGAAATCTTATTTTGAATCCTTGCTCTGAAAATAGTGGATCATTCAATTGCTTTGAGTCATAGCAACCTCATTCACAAAATATACTTTTAGGGAGGTAGTTGTGACATACAAAGTAAGAGATGATAGTGAAGAATATCCTCAAAGATAGCAAATATTCATCCTTTGTTTAGATACAAAATTGGATTCTAGGCCAAATCTTACCTGGTCATTAGTTGGGCTCCAAATGGCTCACAGTAAATGCTATTAACAATTATTTCTGTTTTGGCCAGAAACTCAGAAAGTCTTCTCCTCCCAGATACACACACACACACACACACACACACACACTAAAAAGGCCATTCTCTGCCTCATATCTTACCTAGCCTTAACTATTGAATGGGCTTTTCCTCAGTAACCTGAGAGTTATTAAAGACCTTAGCTTAAAAAGACCAATTTCTAATTGTTCAGATCTATTTCTGGCCACTGGAACCATATGGCTGTGGGGGAGGGGGGAAGGGAGGCAGGTGACCTTGAATGCTGCCTTTGATGATCTTATTAAGTATATGCTATTATTATCTTCCCCATTTTATAGGTGAGGAAACTGAGGCTAAGAAAGTAAATGACTTGCCTTGGGCCATAGATGTAAATACCCCTCTTTTCATTTTATAGAAAACTCTAGGGAAGAAAATTCCATTTACCAATGCAAGTAGACAATTTTGAATCTTATTGAATTACTTAGGACACTTGAGAGGTTAAGAAATTTGCCCAGGATTACATAGCTAGCATATATCAGAGGTGGGATATTCACTCAAGTCTTCCTAGAATTAATTTTATTTTATATTTTCCTGCTGTGATATCAGTGGGATTTGCATCAATGGAGAGAATATCCAAAATTGATGAGTTCATATATGAATAGAAGTATTTAATTACCTAGTCTTGTAACTATAATTTAAAGATTATTAGGAGTAATTGTCCATAGAATAATAGAATGTCAGAGGTCAAAAGGACTTTATAGACCTCTATTGAAAAATCTACCCTAGATTAGAATCGAGTAATATAGAGACATAAATCATTAGCATTCCTCTATATTACCAACAAAACTCAGCAGTAAACAATAGAAAGAAAAAAATTCATTAAAAATAACTGCATAATGCATAAAATACTTGGGAGTCTGCTTACTAAGATGTATATAAGAAATATATAAATGGCTATAAAACAGCATTCAGAAACAAAGGCAAATTGAAATAATTAGAGAATTATTTATTTCTCATGGGTAGACTAAGCCAATATAACACAATGATAATACTATCTAAATTAATTTAATTTTTCAATGCATTATCAAGTAAATTAGAGGATTTTGGAAGTATAGAAAAAGAAAAAACCCAATAATGAAATTCATCTGAAGGAATACAATGTCAAGAATTTCAAGGTAAATAAAGAAAAAAAAGTGGCCCACAAGTATCAAATTCCAAGCTTTATGACAAAATAATAATCATCTAAAAGATTTGGTACTAGTTACAAAATAAGTTGAATAAATGGAACAGTAAATAAAATATAGAAACAAATGAACAAAGTAGCCTACTATTTGTCCAAAGAGTTACAAAACTTTACATATGTTTTGACCCAGTGGTAGCTTTGTTAGGCTCTGGAGTTAGAAAGTTCAAATTCAGCCTTACACACTTGACACTTACTATCCCTGTGAACCTAGGCAAGCCACTTAACAGTAATTACCTCCCCCCCCCCCACTTTTCCCACCAAAAGATGAAATCTGACTGTTAGAAAATCATTGAATTAATGAATAAATCTAGGATTTGGTTTTCTGAAAAAACCCTCAATAAAATAAATGTCATTGGTTAATCTGGTTAAAAAAAAAAGCAAATCATAAGTATTAAAAATGAAACAGGAATATATCAATACTGAAGATGATATTGAAATAATTAAAGTAGTGATTTTGCCTAATTACATGCATGCTGATAAATTTAACAATTTAAGTGAAATGGAAGAATATTTACAAAAATAGAAACTGCCTAGATTAACAGAAAAGAAAACAGAATATCTAAAAAACAAACAATGCAAAACAAAAAATCATTTGAAGAAATGAGTATTTTTAAAAAGGTATCAGGATCAGATGGATTTACAAGTGAATTCTATTAATTATTTAAAGATTAAGTTATTTCAAATCAACCATAAACGATTTATGGAGGAAGATGTTATCCATATCCAGAGAAAGAACTGATAAATACAAGTATACAGAATATGGTTTTTCATACCTATATCGATGTATCTATATATTTCTGTCTGTCTTTATCTCAATAAAGTGTGTGTGTATGTGTGTGTGTGTGTGTGTGTGTGTGTGTGTGTGTGTGTGTTTAATGGTAGCTTTCTCTAGGACAGGGTAAGGTAAGGAGAGAGGGACCAAAAAAAAAAAAGTACACAACATAGGAAAAGAGAAAAATTAGAAGATAACACAGGAAAAAAAATAATAGCTTGAAAAATATATGCTAGTATTTATTACATAAATTTTCAAAAAAAATAAAGTGTGGTTTTATATTGTTTGTTGACCTCTGGTCTGGATAATAGTTTTCATTTATTTAAAGGAGTTTTTTCCCCTACATAGATTGTTTGGCTTGGCCATTGTGAGACCTTTAATGTTTGGGGGAATGATATAATTTCTATGTTATCTGAACATAGAAATATATGGAAGACACCAATATCTATAGGGAATCCATCATTCATCTGAATCTAGTGTGTGAGATCTGAACAAGACAAAGGCAAGTTATCATTCCTATTTTATGCCTCTATTGACTTTATTAATCAGAAAGCCATTGAATCAGGATCATCTTTTATGATTGCATTTATAAAGAATTATCATACTATATGTCACCAGAATGTAGCAGGTCCAATCAAAGAGGAAAAACTAAGTAATCAAATCACCTGATTTGATACCTAGATTATGTGAATTTGACAAGGCTCATCCCCAGAAGATTAGTCATCAGATATTTTTCCCTCTCACAACCTCAGCTCCTCATAAATAACATTTATAGTAAAAGAATTACAATAGTATAGTACACAGTATACTATAGTAGTAAGGGGAATACATACAAAGATGAAATCATTGATTTTTGGAGCATTGAAGTGTTATTCTAGGGAAAGATAGAAAAGTAAATAAAACATAACCTCTGTCTTCCAGGACTTAAAATATAATTAGAAGAAGATATGACAATAATATAAATAATCACAATAAGAAACAGACCATTAATGTTTTTAAAAGGCATACTTTACAATAACATTTATTTAAAGAATAATAGGTATGAATTTAAAAAAAATATTTATTATCTTTCCCCAGAACCCCTTTTCCTTTCAAATTCCCCTATCTTTGTTAAGGATACCATCATCTTCTCAGGTAGTGAGGATGTCATCCTCAATTCTTCCCTCTCTCTATCTCTTCTCCTCTTCCCCATCCTCCTACCTCCACCAACAAGATTCAACCAGTGGTCAAGTATACTCTCCTCTTTTCTCTTCTAACAGGACCATCATCCTGGTCTAAGCATTTATTATTAAGTGTCTCTGATGTGCCAAGAACTTTGCTAGGCACATGGGAAACAAAGAAAAGCTGGTTTGGTGTTCTTGCTTTAAAAATTTTCCCATTTCCCTCCATTATCTGGTTTGTTGTCAAATTGAACTTTCTTAAGCATGGCTGTAACCCCATCACCTCCCATTCAATAAATTCCTCACCTTATAACCTTATGCCTTCATACCTCTTCAGACTTCTTATATTTTATTTACCTCCAAGTACTTATTGATCCAATGAGACTGGGCTCCTTGCTGTTTCTTGAACACAACATTCATTGGCCATTGGGCATGCCTGGAACATTCTTTCTCCTCATTTCCACTTCCTAGTTTTCTTAGAGTCTTAAGTAAAGTTTCATCTTCTGCCTTAGAGCATGTATTTCCCAGTTTTCCTTAATCTTTGTTTCTTCCCTCTGAAATCAACTCCATTTATTCTCTCTCCCTCTCTCCTTTTTTCCCTCCCTCCCTCCCTTTCTTACTTTCTCTTTCCCTCCCTCTCTTCCTCTTTGTCTCTGTCTCTCTCCCTCTCCTTCCTTCATATTTGTTTGCATGTTGTCTCCACAATTACCCCATTAGAAACCCTCTTAGTTTCTTAAAAGGAAGAATTATTTTATTTGGTTTTTCTTTGTTTCTCAAATGCCTAGCACATAGTAGGTACTTAATAAATGCTTCTTGACTTTTAAGATAATTTTGTCTCCAGGTTTACAAAATCAGAATACTAAATAAAACACAAAACACAATATAGAAAAAAGCACCGATAAAAAAGCAATGTGGTATAATGAAAAGAATACTAGTGAGAAGATTTAAATGAATCATTTAATTGATAAACAAGAAATTATTAAGCACCTATAATCCACCACACACCATACTAGGGGCTAGGGACATAAATGCAATGAATAAAACATTCCCTAGCAGAATTGTTATTTGTCATGTATATAAACATGGACAAGTCATTGAAGCTTCAGTTTTCTCATTTGTAAGAAAAGTGGAATGAACTAGATGATCTTTAGAATTCTTTCTAGCTCTAAGTACTATAGAATGACAATGTGAATTATACACCCATAAGAATCTGAGGGTTGGAATGGTTCAGCCAGATTTGAAAATTCTCACAGTGGGGAAAGAATTCCAAAAGACTTTTACAATGCTGTCTTCTCTGTGTTTTTCATATAGAATAATAGATGGAATGCCTAAAAATCTTATATCTATTCTAGAACATGTATTTACGAATTCCATTTACCACAATTCTCAGAGTAAGGGAAACTGTATAGATTGCATTTCTTTAAAAGCAGTGCATGAGTCCATTCTAGCACCATGGCACATTATAGGAAAGTAGGATCATAAACTAAGAGTTGGGAGGGCATATAAAGGGCAAAAATAATCCCCTCATTTTACAGATGAATAAACAGAGACCTACAGAGGTTAAGTCACACAGCTAGTAGGTGTCTACTATGGGATTTAAATACAAGTTGTCTTGACTCCAAGTCTTGTACTATATCCATATAACCACACACTATTCCTGTTGTTTGTAGCTTAAGAGAAAACAAACTTAAAAAAAAATCTGCTTTTTCCCTTGATTCTATTTTCCCTTTTTTCTATTCTCCCTCTTTTATTTTACTATTAAATTTTTAGAATGAATGACATACTTCTCTATTTCCTGACTTCTCATTCACTTCTTAATTCCCTGCAGTCTGAGATTTACTCATTTAATATATATATATAAGTATATATGTATATATGTTCATATATGTACATGTATACAGACATGTTAATATGTATATATATGTGCATGCATCTCTGCATATATGTACATGTATATGAGCATTTATATCTGTGTATATATGTATTGATATGTATATGTGTACATATATACAAACACATACATACATATACACATTTTATTCAGATTTTCAGGTTCAGCAATACAGGCTATCCCCTCTACCCAGTGCTGATCTCAAGCTGTTCTCTAAGTTAGTTTTAGAGACTTAAAGGACTTTCCCAGAGACACACATAACTAAAATTGTGTTAAAGTCACCAAATACCTCCAAAGACCTTTTGTCAGATTTCCTTGTGCTTAAAATTTCTAGTCCCTTTAACACTGATAAGGAACCTCTCATTTTTTTTCCCTACTCTTTCTTCCTTTGATTTTTCTACTTTGTGCTCTGCTGATTCCATTCTTGCTGCTTTTCCTGCTCCTTTGCCTTTTGATCTGACTTCTCTTCCTTTACTCATTTCTTTCAGCATAGACAATGCTCAAGCCCCTGGTGTGGGTCCCCTTTTGGTCTTTTTTTGCATCCACTCTCAGCTCACTCATCACCTCTGTTTGGATGATTCCCCAAGTTATATCTCTAGATCTCACCTGAATACCATATCCATATTTTCAACTTTCTTTTGAACATTCGTTGATATCATATTGGGATCTCAGCATCAACATGTTAGAGAAGCTGGAGGGGGAAAAGTTTGAATTTGAATGCAGAGGATCTAAGTTCATATTCTGGTTCTACCAATTATTTACCTGTGTGACTCTGACCAAGTTACTAAATTTCTGGACCTCCTCCACTGTAAAATAAAGGAGTTGTATCATGATTTCAGTAAATTATTGAAGAAACATACCTTTCTCATCTCAGCAGAGGCATGGAGGATTAAATGTATAGAATAAAGCCTAATTTGACAAATATGGCTATTGTTGATTTATTTTCTTTGCTGTACTTCTTAATTTTTATTCTGAGGGAGGTTTCTATTGGAAGGAAGGGAGTTATTGGAAAGTGACAGCAACATAAGAAAAGGCAAACAATAAGACATTTAAAAAAAAACAATTAGATGAAATGGTCTCTAAGGTCCCTTTCATAACTCTAAATTTATGAAACTATGTGCAAAGAAGAACACATCCTGGTCTTTTCCCCAAACCTGATCTTCCTCTTGTCTTCCTAAAACACACTGCAATATATTCCAGCTTGCTTGTCCGTTTGTTAATAAAGTACAGTATCTGTAACTTCACAAACCACCAAAAACCTGAGTCTAAGAACAATTTTCTGAGTTGCCAAAATGGATGTCACAAAATTCCTATAGTAAAACTCTTTCACTTTACTTATAGGTTAACACCTTAGAGAATTAAATCATAAAGTGCATACTATGTTTTTACAAACATTGTGCTAAGTGCCATTAACACAAATAAAAAGTATGCTACACAGTTCCTGCCTTGAAGGAATTGACATTCTAATAAGTAATGATTCACATCCAAGGAAGCAAGAAGTGAATGCTGTGGATCCCCATCTCCTTGGCAAGATTGGAGATATCCCTGTGCTGTGGAAGCTTGAACAGAGCAAGACAAGAACAAAGTTGGACTGTGGAAGCCCAAAAAGGTCCTGAGAGGAATCTAGTTTTCCTTTGGAGAGGGGGTAGGGGTGATAATCCAGTGGAGATGACTTGCCTGAAGATGTCAGGGGAAACTTAAACATTTCTTAAAGCCTATCTGCTTTTATTATAAGTAAAATTCTAACAGATATAGCTTTCCAATTTCCTAGCTCCATAGTAGATTAAAATCAGAAAATTAGAACAATTTCAGTTTCTGGTTGATAAAAGTGCAATGACAGCACTAAAAAGGGACAAATAACACCCTAATTTTAGTGAGAAAAGTAAATGGAAAAAAATGTATTGTGTGAATCAGAAAAATTCAAACTAAATAACAGTCAAGAATCATGGACCAGTATCACCTATCTTATAATTTTCTAAAAATTGACATTCAGAATGATAATATAGAGTCATTAAGAAATAGGTAAATGACATTTATATATTATGTTTAAGAAGGTAGGGAAACATATCAAACAATTTATAAAGGTTTCCATTAGAAAGAGTTAAATTATAATTTTTAAGAAAGATGTTGCTTTTTTTTAGTGGATCTTTAGTTATCTGGAAAATTCTTTATGTGACTCAACTCATTCCTTAATGATGTGTGATAACTGAAGTATCTCTACAGACTGTGATTTGTACATATGTGTACTCTATATGAATATGTAAATAGGCATACACTTGGATTGCTAATTGACAGTAAATTAGTGAAAGTAATCTGTAGTTAAGCGCTTAATAAGAGGTTACAGAGGATTATTCAAACAGTTTGCATCCACAGTGGACCTCTGGGTGTTCATTTATGTATCACATTATGCAATGTGCCTCCTCAATTCTCCGCCTCTCTAGGAAGCACACTTCTTCTGAGATTTGGAGAAGGACAAAGAGTTTCTGACAAAGGGCAAAAATGGCTCCTCCCTGAGAAAACTCCATGGTGTTAAAACAGCACAAACAAGCTGCTAATGGTCCTTGATAGCTTCAACAAAGGAAGAGAGCCAAGGCTGGAAATCACAGGAACTTGAGAACAGTGACTTCTTGCCAGGAAGATTCGGGGGGAAAGCAATTCTCAATTTTAGAGGAGTAAGTGAAGAAATATTTTATTTATAAAAATCCCCAAAGTTGTGATAACCCTAAGTATTTGGAAAGAGCCTTCTTCATTCCCCAGCTCTACTTCCCCACAAGTGGTGGGCAGGGAGCGAAACTTTCTTTTAAAAAAGCAAGAATCAAATAACACTGATTCTTGCTATAGAGATAATTATAAGTGCTACGGAGGCAGAGATAAATCAAAACATGACAAAAAAAAAAAAAAGAATTTCCAGACTTGAAAACTGTTCCTTTAATTTTTTAATCCTCCTTTCCCCCCATGTTAACTTCTCAGCTGAGAATGGAAATAGGGGATGTTTTTTTATGAAGTAGCAAAACTGGGAGCTGGAGATGGGTGGTGAAACTGAGCACTAATTGTGTATCTAAGCCACAAGTTCAAAACCCACCTCTGCCACTTAATTACCCAGGAGCAAATTCTTTTCCCTCTCCAAATTTGCTCTCCCATAAACTGGGGCTGCTTACACTTACCTGTCTACTTTATAAGGATTCAAATTAGATTATGTGTCTAAAGAGCTTATAAAAGCTTTATATACCTGTGAGTCCCACAAAGGTGATATTACAGAAGATGTTGAGTTCAGCTGCCTGGTTAAGGCTGTGGAAATGCCTTCAATGAACTCTGATCAAGATGCTGTTTTATTTGCTATTTGTTTTTAATACCCTTTGTATTACTTATAATGATTTATTATGCTCATTAATCGAGTATGTTGAGACATGACACATCTGGGGATTTTAAGCCTCATATCTGCCTCTGTCACTGGTTGAATGTATGACTCTAATGAAGTCTCTTCCCATCTTAGGGTCCCTCAGGAACCTGTGGTACCTTTCCTAGAATGATTCACCCCGGTTACATCTAGCTTAGGTCCTAAAGGTGGGTAGTTAGCTAAGATCCCTCACAAAAGGCACCTGCAAATGCCAAGGATTATCATCATTATTATGACTTTTTAAAGCGAGTCTCTTCTCTAGGAAAGTTGCCCCAAGCTTACCCAGTTCTGATTATGATACTAATTACAGTGATTATAAAGAAGAGAGATCTATGATTGCTACCTATCTCCATCACTGCCCTTAAAACAAATGGAAGGGACAATTAACAACAGATTAGCTCCTTGTCTTGGTTTGCCATGTGAACATGATCGCTGACCTGCTCATTCTATCCTCATTAGTGTCTCGGGTCATCAGAACCATTGCTCTTTAATCATCACCCATCATCCCTTGCTTCCACACTTGGAAACAAATGAGGTGTTGCCAGAAAGGTCAGAGGCCAAATATGAGTTTTGCAGTTGCTAGAGTGCAAGATAGAGGCATTGGGGTCAGCTTTGGGGCAAATCTTTGTGGCAGGCAGTCTGTGTGAGCAGAGAAACTATTTTGAATTCATGAAGCATGACACCTACTGCGTTTTTGTTTTCTCCTTGAAGCTGGAATGTACCCAAAGATTCTCATTCTCTCTCTCTCTCTCTCTCTCTCTCTCTCTCTCTCTCTCTCTCTCCCTCTCTCTCCCTTTCTTTCTCTCTCGTTTTTTCTCTCTCATTTTCTTTTTCTTTCTTTATATTCTCCCTTCTCTTTTCTCTCTCTTCTCTCTTTTATCTCTGCCTCTCTCTTCTCTTTTTGCTATTTTTCTTCCCTGTCTTCCCCTCTCTCTTTTACTTCTCCCTCTCCTGTCTCTCTTTTTTTCTCTCCTTTCTTCTCTCTCTTATCCTTCTTTCACTCCCTCTCTTTATTTCTCTTGTTTTGCTCCTCTTTTTCTCTGTATTTCTCATCCCCACTCTCTCTTGCTCTTTTTCGTTGTGTTTCTCCTCTCTGCCTATCCCCCTCTCCTGTCTCAGTCTGTCTGTCTGTCACTCAAACACTAAAAGGGGCCAGATATGTGCAAGAAGAGGGAGGCAGTTGCTTAATTCTTTTTTTCTCTCTCTTCTCTCTTTTATCTCTCCCTATCTCTGCTTCCTCTCTTTCTTTTTCTCTTTTCACTCTCTTTTCCTTCTTTCATTCCCTCTCTTTATTTCTCTTGTTTTTCTCCTCTTTTCTTTTTTCTCTGTCTTTCTCATCCCCCCCTCTCTTGCTCTCTTTCTTTCTGTTTCTCCTTTCTGTCTACCCCCTCTCCCATCTCAGTCTGTCTGTCTCTCAAGTGCTAAAGGGGGTAGGTGTATACAAGAAGAGGGGACAGTTGCTTTAGTTCTTTTCTTTCCTAGAAAAAAATGAAAGGCTGATATTCACCATATGCAGCAGGTTTTACTCTCTTCCCTCTCTCCAAGACCAGTGCACTTCATAAAGTTACGAAAACTGGAAGCTTGTCCTGCTTCTACTTGGCTGTGACTTTCCAATTTGCCATGGCCAGGCTCTGAAGACTGACGGGGCTGAAGGCACCCAGTGCCAGTGTAAATGAGTCCCATTCATTTCCTGCCATTGGCATATGGCATGTCATTGTCCTCGGTCACCGAGGCAGAAGTGATGCAATTTGTTGGCATGTCCTGTCACAGCATAAACTATCTATCCCACTGAGCCCCCGAAAACAACAGAAGCCATGGAAGGGCAGCCAAAGACTCTACAGCTTTATCCCACATGCACGTACATCCCAGGAACAACAACAAAACAAAACAAAAAAGACCGTCCTATTTCTGTTCCTTTGGGGGTTGAGGGAGCTCTTAAATCTTAGGTCTCCTCATGTCTTTTTGTTTTTCTGCATTGAGAATGAAAAGTTATTTATAACTAAGGAAACTGTCCCCAAAATATCATTCCCAGGATTCCTACTTTGGCACTGTCTCCATCTCCATCTTTCACCTCTTGCAAAACTGTAAATTTGAATGCCTCTCCAGGAATAGGGTACAAAATGTACCTGAGAAAAGTCAAGCAAAAAAAAAAGAATTGGAGCTGAAGCAGGGGCCAAGATATTGTTTCATGCCCATGTCATCCAATAAAAAAACAAGAAATAAATAAAAGAGAAGGAAAAGTGAGGGCTTACCTATGAAATCTTAATGTAGACATCCCCTCTTACAAGAAGATTGAGGATCACATCTTGATCCAGACTCTGGGTATAGCTAATTCCACAAAATAAAGTTCAGTGAATATCTGAGTCCAATTTGAAAATGGGTAAAAAAAAGTATGCAGTTCCATATGGTTTCAGTTTTCACAACACTGTAAATAATATACTAAAAATGAGTTCTAATTTGACATGTAACTTAATGGATTTGAGCGGGACATAATGGTACATGTGTTGTGATGGAACAGATTATTACATTGTGGTTGTGTTATGGAGACAAAGAGGATCAGAACCCTTGAGCGCATTTATATCCATTCCTAGTGGAAGAGAAATCAGGTACTGTAGTGACTAGATACTAGTCAGTAGTTATTAGAACAGCCAAGTGGATATTTTAGTGAAATGAATTTTAGTGGAACACAGGCTATTTTTATTGTGGATCTTCATTTCTTTTACAAGACTAGGCAAAAACACATCCTCTATTATATTCAATACCCCCCTCAATTCCACTAAAATGATTTACAGAGTATTAACATAGTCCTGAGTGTTTGAAACCAACTGTGGGCAATGATAATTGATCCTTGAAAAGAATTGGGTCCTGCTGGGATGATAGCTCTTTTAGAAAAGGATAACTAATCTTCCTGGATATTTTCACATGAGGTATTAGGGTAGGATGGAGGAAGAAACTGCCCTAGATGGAAATAATCTTATTACAATTATCAAAGCTTGAACTAAAAAGATCCCAAAGAATAAAGTACATTATAGGTGACTATTTATTAATTAAGATGATAAATCAAACTCAGATTTGCAGAGAAATTTTGAAGATATACATCCTACTGGATATTTTTCTCTTTAAGTACTATTTTACTTGGTCCTCTTTGATAGTTAGTTTTTTTGAGGTGAGGAGGCCATCTCCCTCTCTAGGCACAGCTATAGTCAATAGAGAGAGAGAGAGAGATTGATTGAGTGAAAGAACTCTGAAACTTTCTGACTACAACTTCTTACCTTTCTATCAATCTTTCTCCTCCCAAACCACTTCTTCAAGGTTTTCAGTAGACTACACGGCTATGATTACTCATTTGGGAGTCAGAAACAATGTCAGGAGTTTATATATATATATATATATATATATATATATATATATATTCTGGTTTCCTAAATGTCCTTGTTGCTTGCCAAGGTATGCCAAAGTGAAATCTCTTAATTCTCTCCCTCTCTCAGATTTTTGAATTCATAGAGTCTTCCCCCTTCTCCTGCCATTACATCCTCTGGACTCTTCATTGTTAATAAATTCCTCTTTATTCTGAATCTTTACTTTTCCATTTCCCCATATTCTTGTAGTAATAAAAACTTGCATCTTCCTAGAAGACATGCAAGGTCTCCTCTAATATTGGGTGCTCCTCATATACCCCTAAAAAGCATTGGGGCAGGAAGAGAATTAAGTATATATTTTTTTCTTCATTTTCATATTTAGACTATGCCTTTGTCACCCTGGATGTCACTATCCCTTAGATGAATATTGCCATATCCTTCTAAGCATGCAGTCTAACTCCTTGTTGCATTTCTATGCTGACCTCCAAATATGTCTCTCTCCTTTCTCAAAAAAGTTAATAACTGGCTCCTCCCTCTATCTTTCTTGCTATTCTAATACTTTCTCTTGTATCTGGGGACTTCAGTATATATATGAAGATGCCCCTTCAAGCACTCTGGCTTCCTAGTTTATCAATTGCCACGTAGCTTGTTACCTCTATGGTTACCTTACCTACTCCAAGAAACCATTATACCTTGAACTAACTAGCATTTTGACCACTATGATCCTCTGAAACTCTGAAATTCTTTTTGTTCATTACATTTTTTTCATTCAATCTCTCCCACATCAATTCTAAATTTGTAGACTTCCTTTTACCTTTGGAATTTGACCCTCTCTCTTTCATATCCAGTCTCTCCTGATCTGGTGGATTCTTCCCTCTACACACAAATTTATCTAGGTGTCCTGTGTCCTTAAAAGAACAAGCAAAATACCTTGTTTGGCTCTATCCTTTTAAGCTATCATTTTATTTCTCTTTTCCTTTCATTGCCAAACTCCTATAAAGTGTTTATCTACATATATTTCTTCCATTTACTCATTTTCCAAAGCTTTGAAATGTTGTTTCTCATCCTACTATGTAATAAAAATTTCTTTCCTCAATCTTCTAAATTCAATAGATTTTTCACTATGTTTATTTCCTTTTGAGTTCTCTTTAAATTTTGACCAGCCACTTTGCTTGGTTATCTCTCTTCTTTGGCTTTTATGACACTGCTCTTACTTAGTTCTATCTATTTTTTTTCTTTTCAATTTTCTTTGCCAGTCCATCATCATCATCTTTTTCTTGTCCTCTGAATGTGGACATCCCCTAAGGCTGATTCTTTTTGTACAGCAAAATAACGTTTTGGTCATGTATACTTATTGTGTATCTAATTTATATTTTAATATATTTAACATCTACTGGTCATCCTGCCATCTAGGGAGGGGGTGGGGGGGTAAGAGGTGAAAAATTGGAACAAGAGGTTTGGCAATTGTTAATGCTGTAAAGTTACCCATGCATATATCCTGTAAATAAAAGGCTATTAAATTAAAAAACAAAACAAACAAACAAACAAACAAACAAAAACAGTGCAAGTATGCTTTTTTTTTTTCCCTGAGGCATTTGGGGTTAAATGACCTGCCCAGGATCATGCAGCTAGAGAATGATGAGTGTTAAATGTCTGAGGTCTGAGGTCCTTTTGACTTCAGGGCTGGTGCTCTATTCACTGTGCCATCTAGCTGCCCCTTTTTTCCAATAAGGGATTCTCAACCTCCAGTTCACAGACACTCTTGCTCCTTCTTCTTCCCTCCCCTTTGCCTCATATCTACATATATATATATTTCCAATTGGATCAGTGAATTAGAATGGAAAAAACATTATATCTTTATTTTCACTTTGACTTCCTTTGTAATCTTTTATATTTTAATTTTAAATATTTTATTTATTATTTATATTTATATATATATAATAAATATGTTATATTTATTCATATTATTTATTATATTTTTGGTTTTTCATATTTTAAAATATCATTCTAAAAAGGGGTATATAAGCTTTATTAAACTACTAAAGTGGTACATGACATAAAAAATATTGAATCTTTTGTATAGTCTTAAGAGAGTTGCCTAGAACATTTAAGAGTTAAGTGATTTTCTCAATTTCACATCCACAGTATATGTCACAGACAGTATTTGAATCTAAGTAGGTATTCCTGTCTCTGAATCCTGTTTTCCTGCTGTTACTGGGCTAAAAGGTCTTTTAGAAAGGGATAACCCTCTGGATACTTCCATATGATGTATTGGAATGGGGTGTAGAAGGAAGTTGTACTGGAAGGAAATAATCATATTATAATAATCAGAGCTTAAACTAAAGGATTTGTGAAGAGTAAAGTATTTTATATACTGGGGCTGAGACTACTGGGGCTGAGACTGCTGCTGCAGGGACTTCTGGTGGTAGTTGCATTTATATTGTTATTATTTATTTTTAATGCTCAAAGAGGACCAATGACTTCAAGAATTTAACTGAGGTACAGTTGCACAAAGTGGCCATCCTCCCTCTCTCTTCCAAAGTCATGAATCCAGGGGTAGGACAAAAGATGATTGTTGATAGGTTCAGGACACCCTGGATGTCTTTAGTGTCTGAACAAGCTCTAAGCCCTCTACAATGCCTGCTTCAGCTGCCTTCATGACTGTTGGAACAAATTGTTCTCATCTACCCATTCTGTCTGAGGAAGTCTTCATGTGTTTAGGATAGACATTCCCCAATGGGTTTGAGGCCTATCTGTTAACCTCAACCCGCTTTAGCCCATCTGCCAAATTGGTTTTACCAGGATGTGCAGCTCTGTCTAAGCTGCAATTTCTTGAAGTTATAGGTAGATACCAAAGATGGATGAACAGCCCTGAAAAGAATTTATAAGCTCTCAAAGCAGAGGTCCTGGTCCTCCATGGACACCTCATACACTGCAGCATTTATAAAGCACTTTAAGGTTTGGAAAGAACTTTACATGTGTTAATACATTTAATTCTCACAACAACCAACAACTGTGGTAAGGTAGAAGCCATTATTATCCCCCTTTAATAGATGAGAAAACTGAGGAACAGGGAAGTCAGACTGCTAATACATATCTGAGACAAGATTTGAAATTTCTTAAGACTTCTTGACACCAAATTCTGCTTTCTCTCCACTGTACAACCCAGCAGCTATGCATTCTATCACACAATTAAATTAAATTAAGATTGCTGAACAATAGCATAGTGTTATTGCCTTATTTCTGTGTACAGCCCTCCAAAACAGACCACACTGCTCTAATTTACAAGGCTACCAATCATAAAAGAACCTGACTTAACTTCTTTCACCTGCAATGCATATCTAAGAATTATTTATTGCTCAAAGTGAGACATAATGTTACATATTAGCAGACCCCATTTTTTGTCACTATGGATGAGAAAGGGCTCCTAAATCCCCTAATGCAAGTTTTTCACACAAAATACTTGAGAAATCAGACTGAGTGATAAATATACCAAAAAGTTCTGAAAGGCATTTTTTTCAAACATTAAGAAAATTATTTGTAATAACAATAATAAACTCAAAACAGTCCAGCTCCTGGGGATTAATAGCAAACTGGAGTTTATAGCCTACAGCTGCACCTCATGACAACAACTCCCTCCCAGCTACTCATTACCTTACAGGAAATGCCCTACATGGAGGTCTTTATTTCTTATTTATCCTCCAATAGTGAATACAAGGGGAAGACAAAAGGAGATGTAGGATAAGTTGTAGTAAAGAAACTTTAGTCCAGAAATCAGTTAATAGATGTACAGAATGATACCTAAAACAACCTAAATCAACAAGGTATTTTGGATCCTCTTATAATCTCTACAAATTGATTTTTGGAGGGGCAAAGCAAATGAAAAATTAGTGCCTTGGAGGCCATAGTCTTTTCCATCAGCCAAGACACAAAGAGGTTAAAAGGAGCATAGATATATGACTGCTTTTGCCAAATGGAAAAATATTTTTAATCAGGTTATCTCCAAATAATCTTGTATATTCACTAGGGATTCAATGACTTGTAAATCACTGACTCTCATTAGGTACAAACCTAGAATGTCCATGTATCCCATGAGCTCCTAATAATAAATTGTTCTCCTTTAAGCAGAACTTTAAAATATATGTTTTTTCCTTGCAATAGGAAAAAAATATTGTCATCTTCTTTTTACAGATATAAAACAATATCAGAGAGGTAATATGGTTCAACAAGTGTACTTTATGAACATTTACATTCTATGGTAGTGGTGGTGATGGGGGAGAGTAGGGCAAGGATGACATATGAAGATATATTCAGAGCTGAAAATACAACTTAGGTCTGAGAGATGGAATTCTAACCCAAGTACCAATGCTTGACTTTCAACTCAATCCAATGTCCAGTTTGAGAGGAAGGATAAATGGTGGGTACTGCAGCAGAGAGAAAATTATTGCTTACTCTTCTCCATTATTCCCAGTCTGGGTTGGCTGACTTTTTGGTGGAATGCTACCACAACCAAGACTTTGGCTTCAGTGAGGCATTGATTATTCCCTAACCTTTAAGAGAACTTGTAGGAAGGGAATTCCCCAACTGGTATCCTTGGTCTGGATCCATTTGGCAAAGCTTCTTGAAGCCTCAAGGGTTGGATGTATGTTTTCCCAGCCTCCAGGGATGACTGATCTGGGCTTCAAGCCCTGCTATGTGTTTCCAAGAGTAAGAGTAAAGTATTTTGTATTATTTGTGAATGGCAACATTGCTACTTAAAATTTAGATATTACCATTAGCAAAGTAATACAAGGAACTTAGCCTATTAACTGGGACTCAAGGGACTCAATCTTTCATTTTGCTTACCAGAAATTAAAATGGGGCAGTTACTTGGTGTGATGGCCAGGAGTCAGGAACACATCTTTCTGAGTTCAGATCTGGTCTTGGACACTTACCAGTTGTGTGACTCTGGCCAAATAATTTAACCCTCTTTGCCTCAGTTTCCTTATCTGTAAAGTGAACTGGTGAAAGAAGTGACAAATAAACTATTCCAGTATCTCTGCCAAGAAAATCCCAAATGGGGTCATGAAGAATTGGACGCAAATAAAACACAACATGAACAAAATAGATTAAAATAGCCAATTTACTAATCTAATCATTTATTACAGCTGTTTATCTATCCATTTGTATATACATATATGTGTATGACATTTCATATATTTTATATATATATATATATATATATACTCATATGTATATGCATACATAATACTTATGTATGGATAGATACACATACACAGCAGAATTTTTTACACAAAAAAAGCTATTCCCTGAGATCAAGTTTGGGCACAATGATAGATTGTGTTGATTCTTTTAGCACTAAAGGGAGATAGGTAACAATGCTCCAAACTTGCTCTCAAAATTGCTTGAAAATTGGGAAAAATTTGTCTTTCAATTTCTTCCACTCAGGACTGATAAATGAGGCACCATCATTTATTGTGGGAACTGTTTCTGAGTTCACTCACCTTTTTCAGGGATGGGATTGGAGGGTCACATTGGCCAGAAGACAAAACTAACTAAGACATCAGAGACTGGAGGAAGCATCAAAGTTCCAGCATCTTCTGATATATCCAGGTTCAGACTTCCTCAAGAATTCTAATTCTATTTTTAATGACTGGTGTTCTTGCAAGTGAAAGTTGAACATCTCATACATAGGCTTGCTGTGAGTTAGAAGACTATAGAATTTTAAGAGCCTCTCTGCTCAAAGTGGCTGCATGATCTTGGACAAGTGACTTTTTTTCTCTGGACTTTGGTTTCCTTCTCTTCAGATATAAATTCCTGGACAGTAGAAAGTGTTCCATTCTCCTATTTTTATCTGTAGTGCCTGACATATCATAAACACTTAATAAATGGTCATTGATTGATTTATTGAAGGGTATTTAAGTAGATCACATATAAATCCCCTTAGTGAGCTACATTCTGTTCCTATAGAAGCAGCATCAAAAGGAAAAAAATAAAGTACTTAGTCCCATAATACACAGCAAAAGGAGGCTTAGAAAGAAAAGAATCATCCATGGAAATAAAACACAATATGCTCTTATTTTGAAGAAGCCTTTAAAAGGAAAAGGCCACTAGGTTTAGACATTTAATCCCAGGGTTTGAATACCAGTCCTGTCTCTAGCTTAACTGAATAATTTAGGGTAAATCAATTACCTCCCTTTCAACCTGTTTTCTTATCTGGAAAATGGGGATCTTGTCAGGACACCACTAATCTTTTACCTTGTTTTAAAGTACTTTGAAAACTTAGCATACTATGTAAAGAGACACTATTATTACAGGTGGTATGTGTAGTGCTCCTGGTCTGAAATTCATTAATTATTGTGACCCGAACATAAAGTAATGCAATCTGAGAAATTATGTTCTGCCTTGCAACTTTTCTCTTTCCTGAATCTTTGGACTTTGATTAAGGTCACCATTTTCATGGGATGGAAAACATCTATTTGAGGGCCAATTCATCTATTTTTCCATTGCTTTATGTCAATAGGCCAAATGCAATCATATATTTAAAACGCTTTGCAAATTTTGAAGAGTTATAAAAATGCTATCATTATTATTGTTTTCTTTTTATTCTTAATCTTATCAATATAGAAATTTCTTCTGAATGGTGTATCTTTTGCTCTTAGAACAGAGAAAGAGAAATGATATAAATATATTCTTAGCATATATACACATACACATGTATACACATACACATATATATGTTTATGTGTATGCATGTACATTTTATGTATTATACACAATATACATGCATATCTATTTCCAGATTTGTAAATGTAAAGTATAAAGAGAGAAAAACTTGAAATCTTGAAAGTTCTTGAAAGTTTACTGAGCACTTTAAAATTTTTATCTCATTAGATCCTCACAACATTGACAAGAGGTGTTATTATTATACCCATTTTTCAGATGAAGAAAATAAGGTAGAGGCTTTTTCTCAGGGTTTCATAACTAGGAAGTGTTTTAAGTGGGATTGGAGCAATCCCTTACTGTCTCTGGATCTCAGTACTGTTTCAGTAAAATAAAAGAATTAGAGAATATCTGCCCTTGTGATCCTATTAAATGGATTAATACAGGCAAACTTCCAGGTGGGCACATCACTTTGAAGCAAATGGATTGTATGCTTTCTGTGACAAGGCAAAGAAATCCTGACCTTTTTCTGAGAGTGATTTTACATATACACAATCCCTATTTGTATATAGAATATAGTGACTCTCCATGCCCTAATTTGAAATTTGCATTCTAAAGTACCCCCAGCTGCCATATTTTGATCTTGACTAGCTGTGTGGTCCATACAGCTGCCTGATGCGGAAGAGATCTGCAGGGAAACATGATGAGTACCTTGATATAGAAAAGTCAATGTCAGAAATGAAATTTTCTGTTGACTATTGGTTGCTCAGTGCTAAAAGCCAGCGTAGCAAACCTTGCTTGTCTGCCTTCGTGAAACTTTTGTCAGTTTTGTTGTTGTTGTTGTTGTTATTTTCCCCTAACCTAAGGCAATACATAGAGTATCTGCACCCTTTTCCTGATAGGTCCAAGACAATGTCTTACTGGTCTTGGTGACCTGGACAGAGGTCTGTCAGCTCTCTTTCTCTGAAGCATCCTCATGATCAATACTGATCGCCAGGCCAGATAGATCATGCAGCTATCTACATTGAGCGTTAAGAAGGCTAAAATGAATGGAGTGACTGCATTGCAGGCCATTTCTTTTAAATGTATGGACATGACCTATGATGAGCCAATTCAGGTTAAAATATCTTAAGCAAATTCTCATAGGAGCCTAAGTTCAAAATTGATTTTTCTTCTGTTGAAATTATTACTTTTGTCTGGATTCATTCCAAGCCCTTCACAGTCATGAACTGGACACAATAGGCTAGTTAAGAATACAGGGTAGGATTCTTAACAGTTGTGACTATATCCCAGGATTACATTCATCTTTGTAATAATAGTTTATCATTGTAGGTTAATGCACAACATATTGAGTCTAATTAGAGGTAGAAAGGACCTCAGTAATTACTTGCTTCAGCCTCATAAAACCCAAACTTTCTTCCAAATTCAAACCAAAATTACATCCTCTATAGTAATCCTATGCTGGTTTTTCTCCCTCAACATCTAGTGTGTTCCTTTCTGAAATGTACAAATAAATTATGCCAATAATGACCTGTAAACAAAACATAAAATACATTTGCATGCTTATACATTTGTATTTTATTAATATAAACAATTATCTGTATATATTTACTATATATACACATATATATGTGTGTATATATATATATATATTATATGTATGTATATATTACTTTTCTGTACATTTTTGCTCTCCTTAGGAAGGGAGTATTTTGTTTTGTTTGAATCTCCAGTACCTAGCACAGGGGTTGACACATAATAGCCCCTTAGTAAATGTTTATTGATTAAGTAAACGAGTCTAGTCCATTCTTTTTATTTTTAAAAATAATGTTGCTGTATCTAGGCTAGTCCCCTTACAATAATCTATCTTCTAGCTCTATGCCTTTGACTCAGTTGTCCCCAAAGTCTAGAACACTCTCTCCTCATGTTTGTCTCTTGAAATCCCGAGCTGTCAGAGCTCAACACAAGTGTTGTCTCCTGCATGAGACCTTTTTTGATTTTCCCACCTACTTTCCCACCTGTTCCCTCCTCATTTGCTATATTTCAATGAATCCTACTTCTGTGGCCTTGGCATAATGTTCTGAGCCTCCCACAGGAGTGGACACGCATGGCAGTATGCTGTACACTATTTTTCAGTCTTTGCAAAGAATCCATTTGTTAGGAAAATGAGAATATATACTAGAACATTAAAATGAAGCTGTGAACCCGAAGGTTCACCTCAGTCTAGACCAACCCAGATAGTATATGATTATGTGGTTGTTATTTGTCCTCATTTTGGAAGAGGAACATGACATCAGGGAGGGAGGTATTCCAGGAAAGTAAATACCAGGTGTTTTAGCTCCTCTTGCAAGAAGGTCAGAGAAGATAGGAATGACAAAGTTCTCTGAAAATGTTAGATTCACCACATCCAAGAGTCACTCTTTCCAGATAGAGGGAATAGAATCTGAAGGGTTCCTCTGTCCCCTACACACACACACACACACACACACACACACACACACACACATACACACACACAGAATGTAGAATCCAAAGGGTTCCTCTCTCCCCAACACATACACACATATATACATACCCACACATACCCACAAATATGCATGCACCCATACAAACACTGGTAAGAATTCTTTATATTTCTCTGGTCAGCTTCTTGTAAGTATTAGGGATCTCCAACTTGCTGACTTGTTAGTTCATCCCATTTGAACAGAAGGAGAAAACTCAACAGCAAATCTTGACAAGTTTCTGAACTTAATAAGCCTTTTTGCTTCTAGATATCTAGTGGTAAGTTATATCATTTCCTTTTAGAATTCATAATTTCCTTCAAAACTAACCTCTTCATCTTGTTACTAGTGCCTTTGCCCCCAAAATTGCCTTGAATTCATTTTATGTATTTATTAACAACAGCTACCGTTTATATAATGTTTTGAGGTTTGATCCTTACAATAAACCTCTGAGGCAGATGCAATTGTTATTCTCATTTTATAAGTGAGGAAATTGGGCTTCAGAGAAATTAAAGATTTGCCCAAAGTCACACAGCTTGTGAATGTCTTAGATGGGATTCATACTTCAGTTTTCCCAACTCTGTATCCACCTACCTGCCTCATCTATATACATATATACATACATATGTACACATACATATGTATGTAAACATACACATGTATTATATGTGGTTATATTATGTACGGGGAGAGCCAGACAATTGAAACAGAGCCAGATAGATAGAGCACTGGACCTAGAGTAAGGGAGACTAATTCTGAATTTAAATCTGGCTTCAAATACTGTGTGATCCTGGGCAGATCATTTTACCCTATTTGACTTAGTTTCTTCAATTGTAAAATAAGAAAGAAGCAAATGACAAACCAGTCCAGTATGTTTACCAAAATAATTTTAAGTGAGGTCACAAAGAGTCAGACATGACTAATGCATCAATAACACATTAGATATATACATAAAATTGTATATGCAGGAATGTATTCCCACACATGTGTATACATATATGCATGTAATGCATACATATATGTGTGTGCATATGTATACATATACATTCATATACACACAATATCTATCTATATGTCTGTCTATCTATCTACCTTCATGCTATTTCTTCTGAGAGATGTAAACTCCTAGTTTTTGGTTGTCATGTATTTCTCTGGTCCCCCCAGTCTGGATGGCCAGATCTGTTAACCTTGACACTCCTCTCCTGCTTCATTTGTTCCTCAGTAACCCAAGATGATTGTGGGGTTCAATTCTCTAACATTGGTTAGAAACCTCACCTTTTGTGTTTTACATTTTTGAGGATCATAATAATTAATACCCCTATTCTATTTAAACAGTCAACAATAGATTAGTTTCTACAAAGGAAAATTTACTTCAAAGGTATAGAAAGAGTATACAAATATTTCTTCATATCATCTCAGGCACTATTCTCTTTTGCATCATCTAAGTCTCTTGGGGAAGGGAAAGAGATTAATCCCACAGTTTAATTCAACATTATAATGTTTATAGCATTAGGGTCACCTTTAGAGTATTAGAGCCACCATGTCTAAAATCCAACTGATCCTTTGCTCAGGACTATTGCTCCTCAAGGCTTCCCTGCTGAGCTGGCCTGAAATCTGAACCTCCAATATCTCCATAGCTATAGGTCACTGGACAGAGACTCTCCTCCTTGGAGCTAGTGCTGAAAATGACAGTTGAAATACACCCAAAACTAAAGACCTTTTGTTGGGGTTATTTTGCCTAAGGGAGGAAAAGGAGATCCTCAGGTCTTTTTCCCACTTTCCATTTGAAATCAGCCAACACTGTTCCAAATTCTGAAAGCTCATACTTCTGTAAAACAGCCTTATCTACTGTGAGTGAATGAGTCAACTTCAAGCTCTAATTCAGTTTAAAAAAAAAAGAGTAACTGTATATTCAGATAAATTCCAGATTTGTAGGGAATGAGGAAAGGTATCTCTCTACCATGATGCAGGATATTCATATTAACATCAATAATCTTTAATCCTAGGATAAGGACCCCATGTGGGTGACATTTTTTTTTCAAATGGTCCAGGTATGTGTCAAACCTTGTTGCATTGTCATTGTAACTCTACTCCTGGACATATAGTTGTCTTCCTGAACCAAGTTGGGGTTTTCTTGGCAAAAATACTGTCCATTTCCTGCTCCAGCTCATTTTACAGATAAGAAAACTGAGGCAAACAAGGATAAATGACTTGTCCAGGGTCACACAGATAGTGTCTGTGTCTGAAGTCAGATTTTGGAATCAGGAAGTTGAGTCTGCTTGACTCCAGGTCTACTATTCTATTATGTACCTACCTGCCCTGACATATAGTATTTGGGACTTGTTGGCTGACTGATTAATTGACCAACCCTTCTCTGTCTGTTTGGCTCTCTGTACCATTTTGGCTTTTTAGGCTAAGCTGACTTGAAACCCAAAGTTTTGGTGGTTCAGTGGGAGCATAATTATCCAACCCCAGGTACACTCACAATCTTCTGTATTCAGAAAGAGCATTGTACCTATGCAAAGCAAAAATAAATTTTGATGAGAAAATCATTCAGACACAAAATGAACAGACTTTGGAATGGTTGCAAATTATAGAGGAAAAACTACTTTACATTCATTTGTTCAGCCAACATTTAGGAGAGGGAGTCAAGTGGACTGTTCAAGTGATCTTGAGGGAATGATCAGAGTGAACAAGATAGGCCCTGTCCACCCTGCAACACTTTGATGAGACACCCTTACTTCTCTAAGGAGTCTCAAAGATGTTCCTAGGCTCTGGTCTCCTCCAGTAAAGCAGACAGAAAGCCGGCAGATTAAGGAGCAGCTGCCTGTACACATGCCTGTTTGAGCTGTGGGCTGGGTGCCCACATTACTATTTGGGGAACAAGCTACCACTGTTCCAATCTCTTCTGAGACCCATAGTTTCTGTAAAGCCTTTCAGTGACCACTTTCACAGTAGTATTTCATCCTACTGTAACCATGAATGGATTGAGAAGAAATAAAAGGGGTTTAAAGGAAGTAGAAAGAAGCCCAATCATCCTGGTATATTTTGATGCTTCTCTGTTTGACTAATTTGAACTTCTAGCCCTTAATCCTTCAGAGTGCCAAGCAAATTGATGATAACATAACACTGGCGATGACAGTTCCTTCAAATTTCATTTTCACATAGGGAGAAGAAAGAGAACCATGAATAAAATCTGAAACCAGTAGATGTTCTTCTTAACATTTGACTCACAGAAGCCTCAGTGATTATTCTCCAGTTCTTGAAGCAAATTTTCACCTTTCCTTCCCTCAGCTTTCCAAAAAACTTAACTTCTGTGCTGGGAAGTTAGAATACGCCCTTTTGAAATCATCTCAGGGCCCCAAATAAAAAGCATTTAGCAGAACAGAGCAGAGAATTCCTTTTAGTCTCTTTCTGTGGTTATAAAATTGAACCTTTGATAAAGTGAAATCTGTAGTCTTGAAGTGAACTGTCACTTACCTGTGATTCAGATCTGTTTGGTTACCAGAGATGTCTGCTGCTGGGGAATATTATATCTGGCAAGCCTTCCACACCAGTGATTCTTGAAAATACAGCCGTCAAGGAGTGAATGAAACCACACCAGACTCAATAATTTCAACTGTATAGTTTCTTTTCTGGATTGGTATGTCTATCCACTAAGCTGAATGCAAAGAAATATTTTTTAAAAATCTTCAAATTCTCAATTTTTATAAGATTCAAAGGAGCAAATTATTTTATGTTAAACTACATATGTATTTTTAAACAACTATAGCTAACGACTTTGTATGCTTATTTTTAGGAAAGAATGGCCACAGAGCAAACCTTTATACCTCTACTTGGTTCTATTTTAATGTTTTAAAAATTAGTTTTTTATAGATAATTGATTTTTTTGTATTAGTATAGTATCACATACATCATTTTGTCTCCCCTTCTGAAAAGCTTATGTTTTTTGTCTATGTAAAAAAAAGAAAGTAACTTGATCTTCACTTTTAGAATGAAGAAATAAAAGAGAAAATAAGAAAAAGGAAAGGAAGGAACAAAAGAACCAAGGAATAAAGGGAAAGGAAGAAAGAAAAAAAGAAAGGAAGAAGAAGAAAGAGAATAAAAAAATGAAGGAAGAAAAGGAGGAAGAAAAAAGAAGGAAGATAAAAAGAAGGAAAGAAGGAAGCAAAGATAGAAGAAAGGAAGGAAGGGAGGGAGGGAGGAACTGAGGAAGGAAGAAAGGAAAGATTAAGGAAAATAATGCTACTCTCTCTCATGGTTCTAGAGGTAACTGTTCATTCTACTATTATCACCAAAGAACCCCCATTAACAATAATCAGCTGGATTCAATTTGAAATATTTATTAACGTGGTACAACAAGAGTGTCTTAGGTGGGGGCACTACTCTTGGTTCAGTCTCTCTGATTTGAGCAAAAGGTGTGTGTGAATGGGGCAGAATTCAAAAAAAGGGAAGAGCTTCTCTCCCCTCTCCCTTTCTCCTCCTCAAATATGTCTCCCAATTTCTTAACTGTAACTGTTGAACTAAAATCCTACTAACTGGGTCTCTTCTACCTTTAGATTAGTTAAATTTTTGATCAGTTCAGCACCAAGAGTGAAGACTATTTTTATATTTGTAGCCCTGGATGTATATGATTACTTTAGCCAATTATGAGATGTTTCTTTCCTGCATGGTGTCATCTGCTTTCGTCTAATAATCAAAACAATATTAATCTCTCAAATTGATTAAAGACTGATTCATATCTAATTTATATTTTGGATTGATTCAATCAATCAGGATAAACTGGGCCCTCTGGGAATATGTTCATTTAAGTGGGAGTGGAATCCCGCACATAGAAGGAAGGAAAGAAAATACTTCTTCCTTTAAACTCAAGTCCCTAAATGTCAAATCTAATTCTTCATTTTTCATCTTTAAGCATCCTTAGGTGTTACCTTGCTATTATGTATATCTACTTGAGTAAATATTAAGTTGACTAATTTTTTTCAAAACTTTTCAATATAAACATAGGGTATGCTCAGTACACTTTCTCTCTCTGTCAATCTGTCTGTCTCTCTTACATACATACACACACATATATTTATAGACATACATATATGTTTATATATCTATGTATGTATGTTTTATTGTATATCTCATTTCAGCATAATTATGCTATTTCATTTCATACTGAAATGTAAGCAAAAGAAAAAGGTAATTGAGGCAAATGTGTAGATAACATCATGGAGGAAAATAACACTATCATATTTTTTAGGTGTTTTAAATCAAAGTACAAGTTGGGGGTCTTCATTGCTTATATATTTTGTGGAGTTCTTTATTTAAATTCCTAGCTCTGATATAAGTTGCATATTTAAATCAGGAGGACCTTAGTTTCTTGATCTGAAAAAAATGTGAATAATCTTGGGGAAAAAATGTGAATAATCAATGTTAATAGAATCAAAGCATAATGCTAGCTGGCATTTGTATATCACTTTAAGGTTTGCCAGACCTTTCACATCATTTGATTCTCATAAAAATATCAGGGGATCGGTAGGTACATTGTTATTTACATTTTATAGATGAGGAAACCAGGCAGATAGTCATTAAATAATTTGCCCAGGGTCACATAGCTAGTAAGTATCTGAGGTTGGATTTGAACTAATGTTTTTCTTACTCCAGGTACAAGGTTTAATCTACTGTGTCTAGCTATATCTAACTTTGTTATAGTTATTATATTCAGCTGTTTCAGTCATAATATTTTCAGACCCCATTTGAGGTTTTCTTGGCAAAGATGCTGGCATAGTTTGCAATTTCTTTCTCCAGATCATTTTTATAGATGAGAGAACTGAGGAAGATGGTAATTAAGTGATTTGCCCAGTCACACAATCAATAAGTGTCTGAGGCTGGATTTGAACTTGGGTTTTCCTAATTGCACACTCTACACTCAATCCACTGTGCTATCTAGTCTCTAGCATACATAAATTATTATTTTTACTTTCTTTTGACAGAATAAAACTTGCCTATTTTTTTAAATCATAAACCTTTCCAGTGAAGAAGTATAATTGAAATAATCATTATCATTATTGTCATCATCATCACAACCCAAACTTGTCAAATAAGCCTGATATAGTGAATGCAGTTCTGGAATGGTGTTAGCAAAAACTGTTTGAATTTTACTTGGACATACTTACCTAGTGACTCTGGGCAAGTCATTAATCCCCTCTTTTTCTTCTTCTTAGAAAGTAAAGAGGTTGGACTGGATGTTCTATAAGGCTGCTTCTAGTTCCAAATCTGTGATCTTATGACTTTTGTAGGCCTCAGGAAATTTCCTACCAAACTTACAAATTCATAGATGTTTGCTATTTCACACATCTATACTGATGGAATCATACACTCTTTTCTTATTCTCCTGATTCATAAACTCTGTGCCATTGCAAACCCCATGCAGAAAACTCATGGGGGTTCCATGGGATATTTCAAGTTTTTGAGAGAAACATAGTAGCTGCATACCCTCCGCTAAGTGTGAAAGCTCATTGAATCTTATTCCATTTACAATTTCATATCTTTGTGTATGGGTTTTTGGTGGTGGCTGTAATAGAAAAGCAAGAATAATGAAAAAAATAAATGTGGAATAGGAAATGAAGATAGCATCCAGTCTGATTCAAAAATTTGAGAAGTTGAATAGTACCCAACAGGTGTGCATATTAAGTAATTGTGATTTTTTTTTGTTTTAAATTGAAAGCAAAGCTCTGCATCAATTAAAACTAATTTACCTATAAGTCAAGATATCAGCCTCTTGATGTCCATTGGTCCACTTTGAGCAAAAAGAATAAACAGCAGTAATTATTGTTTCAAATGATTAGTGCATTATCAAGACAAAAATATTTGTTAAATAGTTTGGACCTAAATACTTAATAAATGAAAGTGTTAGTTATCTATCTTGGCCTAAGGGATATCATAATAAAAATGTTGAGACATTAAGGGTTTGAATGAAGAAAGTTTGAGATCCTAATAATCAGAGTTTACACTTAATTTACAAAGTGCTTTATATCTAGCTAGCTAGCTAGTCTGTAACCTCAAGAAGAGGGAAAAAAGCTTGACTAAATCAAATAGAAAGCAGAAAATTGCTTCCTTTTTAACACTGAATTGATGTATTTCATGAATATGCAGCAGTGTATTGGTATAGTCCATAAAGTGGTGCGTCTGGAGTCAGGAAGGATCAGTTTCCTGAGTTTAGATTGGGCCTCAGACACTAGCTGGATGTGTGACCCTTGGGCAACTCACTTTACCCATGTTATCTTAGTTTTCTCATCTGTTAAGGTCCATGCCTAGGTGAAGGGGCAGGTCAATTCTCCAAGAGCCTCCACAGCTATGAATCATAACACTTGAAGGAATTGCAAAGCAGTCTCTACTAAAGCAGATATTCCTTGTGGATTGGGAATGAAAGAAATTGGAGGCAAGAAGGAAGAGGAGAGAGGTCAGAGAATAGCAACTGCCTCTCAATCTCCTTGTATTGTCATCATCCTCTCACATGAAGGGATCCATTCTACAGATCTGAATTAGACCTCCAGCAGTCACTGGCAGGTGGCTCCCATAACACAGCACTCATCTGTAAGTAAGGAAATTGTAGATTAGTTCTGTATCTTTGTCAAGAAACCTCCAAATGGGGTATGAAGCATTGAACATGAATGAAATTGGTTGAATACCATCACCACCACTATATTCATGTTGTAGAGTAAGACCTATGGCTTTTATCTGCATCTGTTCTTTCCATTACCTTTATGTATCATAGATTCTTTAGGTATTCATATCAATGTATAATCAGATTTCTGATGTCTTATGGTGTAGTGTAACCCTTACCTCCTGAAGGACATTTAAATGTGACACCAACTCTTTATTCTACCAGGCAACTAAGATATTGAATAGAATCCCACTATGTCTTATTTCTATGTTCTAATCAGGGAGCTTGAAAGGAAAGGGTAGCTTTGAAAGAGATGAGGAAAGAGATCACTTTTGGGGGGAAACATTCATTTTTCTAAGTAGGTCAAAGAACAGTAAATTCAAAAGTATTTTTAAAAGATCTTATATTATTTAATATTATTAGCAGCAGACAGTTTAAAATCATGTAAATCAGAAAAGAGGTAGTGGATAATAAGCTGGCCTTTGATTCAGAAGCCTGGGTTTCAAATCTTATGTCTGACCTGAGTTGTCTATATCAATCTGAACAAGTCACAGAACAGATCAGTGACTGTAGGCAACTCTGTAAAGCTATACATTTTGAAAAGAGGTGTCAAATTATAAGAAAAAAATTGGAATTTCCTTATCAGGACTTCCCTAGGCCAATGAAATCACAAATCCATGGTCTCTTCTTTAATTCCCAAATCATAGTAGACATTTAAAAATCAGTTAATAACATTATAATGTATGTATTCTGCCAGTTTTATTTAAAGTAAGGAACTTTGCCATGAGGAAATTTGAAAACCACTAGTTTCCTTTCTCAAAAATGCTGATGAAAAATTTAGTTTGTCAACATAGCAACTGAACAAAATCCTCAGGCATTATTCAGAGGGTCTCTTGGAACTCAGTGGTTCTAAAGATGACTTCTAACAGTGTATATATGTAGCAACACCAGTATTTTAGGAGCTATGAAATGATTTATTGGTTTTCTATTGATCAGGCAAGTGAGAGATGATGATTAGTTCTATAGACCCCAACTTTATTCTCCTTGTAGTTGACCAATGATCTATTTTTTTTCATGGCATATAGACTTATTGATTATAGCCAAGAAGAATTAGAGAAAGGTAGATTGGATTCATTAGAGGAGCTTGAACTGGATTAAGCCTTGAAAAACAACAGGGGAGAAGCATGAAGGAGGGCATCTCTGGCAGGAGAAACAGCATAGGCAAGTGACATGAAATTAGATATTAATGTCCTAGATTGGAATTGTGTATTTGGGGGAAAGAGGAACTGAGAGTAGGGTACAGAGAAGTTCTCAAGCATCTAGAACAGAAGTGATATGGCAAAAATGAAGTTCTGAGAAAACTTATGAATTGAATTCATATGCCATATGAATTGAAGAGAAGAGATATTGGAAGCAATAGCAACTAGGAATTAACTCTTAAATAAGATGATTAAGGCCTGGACTAGAGTATTAGTAAAAATGAAAGAAATGTAAAAATTATAGAGAAGATACAAAATAAATCCTCAGATTTTAGTGACTGATTAGACATGAGAGGCAATGGAGAAGAAAGAATTCAAGATCAGTAGAGCATTTCTTAAGAGGTTATTATATGCCACACACTGTGGTAAGCACTGTAAATACATGTACAAGTAAAATAAAGACAGTTTCTGTCCTCAAAAGGCTTAAATTAAAAATAAATAAAATTATCCAGCATTTTCCTATCTCTCATCTTCCATATCTACTGAAAGAAAGGAAGGAAGGTAGGAAGAAGGAAAAAAGAAAGGAAGAAGGAAAGAAAGAAAGGGAGGAAGAAGAAAGGAAGAAGGAAGGAAGGAAGAAAAAGAGAAGAGGGAGGAGGGAAAGAAGTAAGGAGGAAAGAAAAGGAGTGAGAAAGGGAAGAAGTGAAGATGGATGAGGGGAAAAGGAAGGGAGAGAAAAAGGAAGAGAAAGAGAAAAGGAAAAAAGGAATGAAGGAGAGAAGAGAAGGAGGGAGCGAGAGGAGAGACTAAGGAAGGAAGGAGTGAAGAAAGAAAGGGAAGGAAGGAGAGAAGAAAGAAAGGGAAGAAAGGAAAGAAGGGAAGAAAGGAGGAAGGAAGGAAGAAAGGGAGGTAAGAAGAAAAACAGGAAAGGAAGAAGGAAAGATAAATGACCCTCGTTATAAAAACATAATCAAATAAAAAAATTGAAATAATAGCCATATCCAAAAATGTGTTTCTTATTCTGAACATTAGCACTTCATCTCTGTCATGATATGGGCAACATTTTTCATTCTTCCTGGATTGTGGTTGATCATTAAGTTGATCAGAGTTCTTACATCCTTCAGAATTATTTGTTTCTACAATATTGGTTTTATCTCATATAAAATGTTTTCCTGACTTTGACACACTTCAGTCAGTGTCATTCATGTAAGTCCTCTTAGATTTATCTAACACCATCTCTTTCATCATTTCCGATAGCACATTAATATTTCTTTATATTCATCTACTACTATTTGTACATCCATTTATCAATTGGTAAATATTCCCTTATCTTCATAGTGGCTAACATTTCTTGTACAATGTAGTACAAATGTGGAAAGGATATGGGGTTTGCTGGCAGCAGCAACTGATGATTATATTACTATTAGATTATGATATCATGGTAATTAGCTTGATTTTAAGTCTCCCAATTTCAAGTCTAGTGTTCTTTCCATTATAACTTTTAGTCTTCCACAATGAGTTTGATGCAATATTGGATGTGGAAATATTCTATAGGACATCAGAAATACAGCTTTGACAAATGGATGAAAGATTTGAAAATGATTTGATTCTCATCAAAGGAAGAATTTCTTTAAAGGAGTACAGAGAAAAAAAAAGAGTCAAAGAATAGAAAGAGGCCCCAGAAGTCATCAAGACAAGAACTTTTAGAGAGAATCATTGAGTGATAGTTTCCAGAAGTGAGTTCTGATCAATATTGGTAAATGCTGTTAAAAGATCAATATTCCTAGACAAGAAAAAGGCCATTCAATTTTATTAGGAGGTTCCATTTCTCTGCTTTGCTTGGGATGGGAAATAGATTGCAAGGAAAACAGGAAGGAATGTGTCAAGAAGAAAATAGAGGCAATAGTTTTTTTTTTCCTTTCCTCTTTTGAGTAATTGTTAGTATAGGAAAAGAGAAAAATAAAAGTCTACCAAAAGGAACATTAGAGTAAAATCAATTTTCGTCAATAAAATTAAAATTATATTTAATATTTAATAATTATCTGTGTTCCATCTTCTTTTCATGGCATATCTTATGATTTCGATCTTAAGCACTTTTCCCTTATAATCTATACTATCTCTCAGTGATTTCACCAGTTCCTACATGTTCAGTTCCTTCATGTTCTTTGGAGATGACACTCCAGTATCCAATCTTGGGTCCTCTCCTGAGCTTTAGTCCCTCATCTCTAACCACTTCCTATAGGCACCTCCAAATCAACATGTCCAAAACAGAATTCTTTTTCTTTCTCCCTTCCTCCTCCAAAAAAACCTTAAACAAAAATCAACCATTTTCTTAACAACTAATTTTGTGATATGAACCATCAATTTTCCAAACATTCAATTCATAACCTTGGAATAATTCTCATCTCTTCATTCTCTTTCACTCTGCATAAACAATCAGTTGCTAAGACTTTAAAAAGCAAAGT
Source organism: Sarcophilus harrisii (assembly GCF_902635505.1). NCBI lineage: Eukaryota > Metazoa > Chordata > Mammalia > Dasyuromorphia > Dasyuridae > Sarcophilus > Sarcophilus harrisii. The sequence continues at coordinate 531,611,130 of NC_045426.1, read as the reverse complement.
CCATGGCACCACCTCATGTCCATTCCCTTCTCTACTCACATGGCCAGTGGTCCAGTTCAGTCTCTTATCGCCTCTTACTTGAACCAATGAAATGATTTTCTGCTATTTTCCCCACAGCCTCTAAACTGTCTTCTCCCCATTCTTTACACAGCCACCAAATTGATATTCCTAAAACATGTCTTACTATTCATAGTTTTTCTTTCCTAGAAATTTTTGAAGCTCCCAGTTGCCTTGATAATAAAATTCAAACTTGCTTTTCTGGCATAGAAATCCCATAAGATCCTCTCCTCTCCTCTCCTGTTCTCTCTCTCTCTCTCTTTCTCTCTCTCTCTTTCTCTCTCTCTCTTTCTCTCTTTCTCTCTCTCTCTCTCTCTCTCTCTCTCTTTTCTCTCTCTCTTTCTCTCTCTTTTTCTCTCTCTCTCTCTCTCTTTCTTTCTCTCTCTCTCTCTTTCTCTCTCTCTCTCTCTCTCTCTCTCTCTCTCTCTCTCTCTCTCTCTCTTTCTCTTCTCTCTCTCTTTCTTCTCTCTCTCTCTCTTTCCTCTCTCTCTCTCTCTCTCTCTCTCTCTTTTCTCTCTCTCTCTTTCCCTCTCTCTTTTCTCTCTTTTTCTCTCTCTCTCTCTCTCTCTCTCTCTCTCTCTCTCTCTCTTGCTGAGATAATTGGGGTTAAGTGACTTGCCTAGAGTCATACAACTAGGAAGAACTAAGTGTCTGAGATCAAATTTGAACTCATATCCTCCTGACTTCAGGGCTGGTGCTCTATCCACTGCATCACCTAGCTGACTTTCCAGTCTGTTTTTCCCAAACTGATCACATGTAATTTCCCTGTATATTCAATTGTCTTTTTAAAATGTGAAGGACTTGCTATTTACTAAATTGAGGTTCTAAATCCTGCTCAGATGCCTTTGAACAAACAGTTTTCCATGTCTGGAACACTTTCCTTTGAGATAAATGATTATTAGATAACCAATTATTGGGGTTTCTTCCTTTTCTATGTTTCTCTCTGCTAGGTTAAATTATTATCTGAAGGACATTGCTGATAATGAGGTTGGATTGACTTTCTCTTCAGTCATATTCAGACCCTATCCAAGTGAGGAAGCCCATTGTATTCGACATAGGCTTGGATGGGGAAGTGGATAGATTTTTTTTTCCTAGATGGCTTGAGGCTGGGAGTGGTCAGGGAATAAAAGTGACAAAGTCAATTCACTCTTCCAGCCCCTCATTAGAACAAGTTCACATCCTATTATAATATTCATCCATTTCATTAATTGTTAACCCAATCAGAGTTAGTTGCAATTTGTTGGGAACACCCAATCTTCTAAGGGCATATAAGTATCAAGAAGCTGCTATGATTGCTCTTTGGCATTTGAAAGTGCTATCGACCCCTTTTATGAAGTATCTACTAGTAACAATTAATAAAATGATTAATTACCCAGAACCATATCTCTTGAATATTTTCTATATCACATCTTCCTCAGCTCTGTCTTATAGAATCTCTAGTTTTTTTCAAAAGAAAGTTCAGATGACCCCTACTTCAGGAAACCTTTAATGATTGTTCCCTCTAAGTTGCAAATGCTCTCCATCTCTGTCAAATAACTTGGTATATATTCTTTCTACACATATTTGTATATTCTTATTTGTGTACATACATGTTTACCAACAATGGAATATAAGCCCCTTGAAAATAAGAATGGTTTCCATTTTGTTTTTGTATCTTTAGGATTTGTTACATAGGAGAGAATAAAATTAAGGGTTAAATCTATGATTTCAGTGTTAAATGGAATTTCTGAATAAGAAAATACCCTCTATCAATACAAATCAGTGCTTTCTCTGTATCTTAAAGTCTTAGAAAGTTGTCTAGAATACACAGGTTAATGACTTTTTCAATATTATACACAGTAGGTATCACAGATCAGATATGAATATATCTTTGGTTCTGAGAACAACTCTATATTTAATATGCCATGCTACCTTCCATACATAGTAGATAGATAGAGGTAACTGTTGAATTGAAATGACTTGAAAGAAAATGAAATAGAATTAAGTACCTCTGGAAATGATGTGGTTTGCTTTATTGGAAATTTTCAAACAAAGGCTAGAAGATGAATTCATTTGCTATGTTATAGAGGTCACCCTAGTTTGGGTATTAAGTAGACTAGATAACAACTAGATTTCTTTCTAACTCTAAAATTCTTTGATTCTAAGAATTAAGAAGGAAATATTAAAAATCTTAAAAGGAGCAAATGAAGTAATAAATATCCTTCAAAAGTGATAATGATGAGGTTTAGATTTGGGGAACCCAAATGAAATTAGGGTTTCTGATGATCAGGGAGTTAAATAAGGTTTAGTGGCAGGTTCAGGGTTCAGGATATCAATGGAGGGGTTTCTCTCCTCTACGATTCTTTGGAATTCAGCGTAAGCATAGGTTCTCTGTAAAGGAATTTACAGACTTGAAAACCTAGATTGATAAAAGAGGTTTATTATGGGGATTGGAAATAAAGTTAAAGTCTGGTTAAGGAAATAGGTGAGGGTAAAGAGAAGATAGCACTGGAAATAGTATTCCAGTGGACATAGGCCCTTGGTGTGCCAAGCATAGCATAGCATGGCATGTTTGGAACCTCTGCAAAGAGTGGATTTTAGTTGGACTCTTTTTATAATGAAAGATTTAGTTAAAGGGGTCCCGTGGGTGGAGTCTCAATTTGGCTTCTTGCTGGGTTTCAGCTATGGCTAGAATTTGCTTGGTGGGGGTTGGGAAACCCAAGCAGATCATCAGAATGGGGGCTGGGACGGCCCAAGTTGGCTCAGATCCAATGAGGGCTGGGTCAGGAGTTATAAAAACTTGAGTTAGAATACAGTTTTAGACACTGTGTAACCTTGGCCAAAATTGTTGTGAAGATCAAATAAGATGATATTTGCCTGGTACTCAGACACTATTTAAATGCTTGTTTGCTTGTTTTCTTTCCCTTCCTGGGCTTCCTTTAAGTCCTAACTAATATCTCCTCTTCTTCAGGAAGTCTTTTTCAAGACTCTCTTGATTCTAGTGTTTTCCCTCTATTTATTTATCCAGTTTGTAGCTTATTTGCATATATTTATTTTTTCTATGGCTTAGGTTTTGTAATGCAACCTAAATAAAAACCTGAATATTACCAATTGACAGAATAATACCACTTTTTTCCCCTAAGGGTTGGTGATACCTGGAGCTGACTAACCTTCACTTTACAGATTAGTGGAAATTTTTGGCTAGAAAGTATTTTCAGGATAAAATAATCCTATTCTCTTCTGTTTCAGAGGAGAAAATTGTGCTCTAAAGAGATAA